>NC_140253.1:6622046-6664546 GCF_949987555.1 Borostomias antarcticus
CTGTTGTTTTGTAGTACTATGTTGACCTGCCGGGGGACTGCAGATGAACATTAGCTTAGGTCTACTAGCTAACTCTGGTACATTTACATTGATGTGGAAACTGATATGTTGATTAATGTGCATTGTCCCTTCTTTTAAATAAATAAATAAAAAATAAAATAAAGAGAGAGAGAGAGAGAGAGAGAGAGAGAGATGCAGATATGTGAGTGCATGTCACAGCCTGAGAGAAAAGCAGCACATCACACAACCATCTCCTCACAGTTCACACTCCTTTTCACTTACTCCTCTTCTTCATGTGGATCTTTTTTGTTTGCTCATCTACGTATTTATTTATTTATTTATTTTACATGACATTTGATATATTTGATTTTGTATCAAATTTTTAATTGTCTCGTTATTGAATCTTCTGACCTACTGTATGTATCTGTTAGTTTACTTAGTTGTTTTCTCATGTCATTATTGAATTGTAGTGTCCTTGACGGTTTGGCAATATTGTTCACCCGACATTCATGCCAATAAAGCATATTGAATTGAATTGAGAGAGAGAGAGAGAGAGAGAGAGAGAGAGGGAACTCCTCAGGATAGGATTGATGAAGAAGTGAGGCACGTCATTCTCACACTCAATCCCCAGCAGGAATAGAGGGAAGGAGAGAGAGAGAGAGAGAGAGAGAGAGAGAGACATGTCAGATGAGACCCAGAGGGAGAACATCTCACCCGGCGGCCGGGGGCGGGCGTTTTGTTTTTGTTTTTTTGTCTTTCTTTTCGTTGGTTTTGTTTCTATAATTTGCCGGGTTGCCACGGCAACTAGGGCCAGCCCCTGACATGGATGAAGATATGTGTATTACGGTACAGTTTGTTAAGGGATAAGGGGGTCACCAGAGGTCCTGGACACACACACACACACACGCATGCATCATTATCATCAACATCAGCATCCTCCTATCCAAGGCCTGTACCTTCTTTTCCTACTCAGCTTGGCTTCTATACGAGACTCTCTCTCTCTCCATCCCCCCTCTCTCTCCATCCCTCTCTCTCTCCATCTGTACCCCCCACCATCTCTCTCTCTCCCCCCCTCTCTCCATCTCTCTCCTCTGCCCTCCTCACCACCACCATCGTCATTTTCTCTAGTCCGATGGGTCGCCGCCAGCATAGAGGTTGTGTGTGTGTGTGTGTGTGTGTGTGTGTGTCGGGGGAGGGTCGTCCACTCTCTCTGTTACTACTACTGTTATTGCTCCCCCATCATCATCCAGAAATCCACAAACACCCCCAACCAGTGATCACCAGCAAAGCCTTATGAGTTTGCCTGAACACACACACACACACACACACACACACACACACACACACACACACACACACACACACACACACACACACACACACACACACACACACACACTCACACACATACACTAAGGTTTGACATAAGGAGAGATGGGGAAGGAGCAGCCTGTGTGAATATTCCCTCAGCTTAATGAATGAATGATGATAATTAACCAAGAAGACACAACACGGGAATTAAAATATTCAAGCAAGGAATCAAAATAGACTCCGGTCAGGGACATGGTCCAATTACCATATTGTTGATAAGTTTTGGTCTGTTCTGGAGTTTTGTTTTCATGGAAGCCTATTTTGCTTTCTGTCTAACTCAAGTTGCTTTTTTCAAATATAAGGATCTGCCCCCATCTTGTGGTGATTATTGGGTACTACAATTGCTTCAATTTCTCTAGTGGTAGTCACAGATGAGCCAGAACGCATTTAATTCTACAACAAAATGTCTCAGTAGCCATAAATTACTAGATGGTAACTCATAATAATATTTTTAAGAACTAATATTTATAAGAAATTAGTTAAAGTGATTACACCTGCAACTTCGTTTAATGGAAAAGCCGATTCATGCCATTAATTGGATCTGTGAGATTGCGGAAGGCATGAGTGATTGCCAAGAGGCTAAACGGTGGTGGCCCCCACCGACTCTAGGTCAGATATTTCCTCTTCCTTCGAGAGGGGTAGGGATATGATCTGATCCTGCGTCTGTGTTTAATAAAACTGAGCTAGATACTGGACTCAAACACATACAAATAAATAAATAAATAAATAAATAAATAAATAAATAAATAAATAAATAAATAAATAAATAAATATATATATATATATTTTTTTATTATTATTATTTTATTTATTTTTTTATTATTTTTTTTAATTTTATTTAATACCCAGAATAGAATAGTTTGGACTATTTTATGGATCCACGCTTCAATAAAGGGCTTTTCATCTGAAAGAATTTAGGAATGAACCCTAAATATAATAACACTGTGTTCATTTTTTACATATGATTAGGTTTTCGAGGGGATATCTGGAACAGCTTGCATATGGCCAATGTCCCCTCACCCAGATACTGCCTGTTCCAAGACCCCGACTGCTCCTCAAAACGTGTGTTCTGTTGATAGACGGAAGTGATTCAGATGCTAATCAGTGTCAGGGATATGTAATGAGGCCATTTTGAGCTACAATGTGGAAGAGTGCTGAAGCAGGTGAGAATGGCCTGAGGGCACAATGGGGAAAAATATGAATTCCCCATTTATTCATTGTGATTTTTCAGGTACAAATTTATCCATTTGGCAGGTCATAATGCAACCTGTCATTCTTTACAAAACCACTAGGCCTCATAATCCAATGCTGTCAGAGAGAGAAAAAATAATAATTAAATATTGATTTTGTGTAGTTATCCTACTGCAAAAACGAAAAGTTTTTACTGAATGGGTGCCCCTTAGTACTTCTGAATATTTCCTTACAAAGATGCAGGCCTATGTACATGTAGCCCAAGGCTAACCCTCGAACATTCATGTTTTTGGAGCTCTGTGAAAGCTTTAAAGGCACCATGTGATTAATAGGTAACCTTAAATGTGACCATGTCTGACCTAGACAAAGCTTTTAAATAATCCTGATATAAAATAAAATAAAAATGAAAAAAGCTGGCTCAACAACGTATTATTATACGTATTATTCCCAGCGAACTGAATAACTCGTGCTCATCACATGCATGTGCTAAACGTGCTTTATAAATAAAGTTGACCTTGACCTTGACCTTGACCATGTCAACTTGATAAAATCCTTTTGCATTCAGGCCACAGTGAGTAAATGTCTAATTAAAAACTTCTTCTCATATGTAGCATAAACTACTCATGAATGTTTTTACTGTTAGGGCAGACATATTTCCCCACTTCACATTTAAGATGGGAACAGCTTGCAGATACAAATACGTTTTCACAAATCTAAAACCTACCCAGCTAGCAATCATTTGTTCTAAGAATGTTCTAAGAATGTGAAAACATTAGCAGAACGTGTTGGGAATGTTCCCCAATGTTGTGGGAACATCCCCTGCTAGCTGGGTAGGAACTACTGTAGTCAATGAATTTTCTCTTGGTCAATATGTACAGTTCATGATAAAACAGAACAGAGTTCTGAATATTATTCTTTCGATGAACTAAGGACAAGAGAAGAACATTGTCACCTGGCAAATTGCATGCATACCTGGGGTTCTTGAGAAATGTTATAGCTACAGTATCGGTAACAAATCCCTTTCCGTCAATAAAAGCTCTCAGTTGGAAATATTTGTTCACTGGACTTTCATATAAATAATATTATTATAGACACAACTTTACAGTTTAAAAGCACATTCCTCCACAAGCAGAAACCCAAACTTAGCAGGCTCCAATAGAAATGATGGGGGCATGTGACAGATAACTTCACTGTTTTATAACATGTAGCCAACATTTCAAAGTATACTGCAAAACCGAGAGGCTACACACAGAAAAACAAACTGCGAGCTTGTCTGGTGAACCAACTATGGGATATGCACTACAGCCAGACGAATCTGTCAGACACGAGTGGAAAGAAATTAGGCCTGAATTCACTAAGACAAGGTACAGTACATTGAATTGTTCAGACAATCGTAAGTGATAGATCTAATTCAATTTAAAAATTACAATTATGATATTTAATTTGGAATGGAATTCTGCTAATTCTGATGATTTCCTCTCTCTTTCCCTCTCTCTCTCTCTCTCTCTCTCTTTCTCCCACAGGTTGACGATGAAGTTGAACACTTTCCTCATCTCTTCTGCTCTCGCCCTTGTTCTTTTCACCACCTCAGCCTCCTCTTCCACTATCAAGTCCATTGAAGATCTAAGGGACATATGGTTTGGCCACCTCTTTCCTAGACATGGCCTCCAACTGCTTAACTGGTTTGTCTACAATGCAGAGATCGACAAGAGAGACATAATCCAACCCTGGTTTGATCCCACCAGAGGTGACTACGGCTTTGAGTTTTACAAAAATGAGAATCTGCTCCCAGCTCTGACCGATCCTAGACTAGCCTACTACACAGTAGGAGATCTCAAGAAACCCACCTCGAGGGCACTGCCGCAGTATGTCACTCAAAACTACTACAATTCACTGAGGTCAGGGGACAGGAACAGGGACAGGATGGTGGTCAGGGTCGTCAAAGCAGAGGGGTCTGGTCAGTTGGGGTTGGACCAAGTCTACGTGACTCAATTATTTCCTCTCAATGACAAACAAGCCAACTCTTTTGATCCGAAGCAAACATTTACCATTGATTTCAGCCTTCTAAGAGAGATTAAGAAGTTACAGGCCATTAGTAATGCTACTTCAGCAGGGTTGGATCAGTTCCTGAATCTCGCGGGCTATGAGCCGTGCTTGGCGCCAGAGTGGCAGACCTGCGCGTTGAAATCAATGGCTTTCCAAAGGCTTCAGATGGTTCATATTCAGAATGAGAGTGACTGTCAACCCTTAAGACTTGAGGTTCGGTCCACCGAAAACGGCTACGTGAGAATGAGCTGGAGCAACATTCCAATGACTGTTCTGGACCATTATGTGTCTGTGGCACTTTTCAACGGCGATGAAAGTGAAATCAAACTGGCTGAGGCCCCCGTTGGAAACAACCCCTCTGGACATTTTAACATATGTGTGGCACTGAACCCAGGTCTTCAGATCCGGCTCCTCAAACGAGAGCTCCTCCAACGAGATTCGTACTGGTCACTGTACGGCAATGAGATCTGGAGGGCATCTGAATTCAACGATGCCAATGGGCTAATCCCTGCTGACATAAACGGCTTCAAGGCAAGTCTGCAGCTCTACACTAAAAACGGCTACGCATGCGCTCGTCTGTTCCTCAAGAAGACCTTCACCACATGGAAAGACCAGTTCTACAACTCATGGGTGGGTTTCTACTCAGGGAACTGTGTCAAGAACACCCAATATAACACCTATCAGTGGGTAGTTAAATTCCACAAAGAGACCTCTCAAGAGATCCCTGAGTATGATGTCTATGTGTATGAGTCTAGCATGTTCATCTCTCCAGGTGCACAGGCCAGATTTATGCCGTCTAAATCTTATGCATCTGAATTGGTACGTACTTTATCCTGGGGAGGTGAAGCCTAGAGTAGGTTAATTTATGACCTGTACTGTAAAGAGCATTTTCACATTATTTTTGCTTTTATCCTTCATTTTGCTTTTCTGTAAACACCTACTGCTGTGTGCGGTTGCAGGGAATTGTTCAAACAAAATTATTTCACTAAACTACTCTTTGAAATCATGTACACCTTTTCCTAAAGCATTGCTCAAATCTCTAAAAAGGAGTATTGATTTTGTCCTGTGCACCCAAATTTCAATGGACCTTTCAATAAATCGGACGACTCTGAATTAGCTTAAAATGTTTTAAATATTTTTAAATGCCTATTTATTCAAATTGAAATTATGAATGATTTGCATTTTGATTATGCTGGTACTATACACTATTGAAGACCAGATCAATTTTGTTTTATAATCACAAAACAATAATTAAAAACAAACTGTGGCAAGTCTGGATTTGTCATTTTGTTAAATAATGATGTTGTTGTCAACTGTTTCAAGTCCCTGACATGAGGCATCAACTGAAGGTACACTCTAGTGCCAAATAATCAAGTGATTAGCTGACAAAACTCTAAAGATTTTAATGAATGGTTATCTCATGGGTCACAAAACGTGTCAGGTGGGAGGCTACGTCGTTATTCACTTTATGGCTAACAGGATGGGGAGGGGGTGTCATCAGTTTTGCGGAGTGGCACTTTGTGGCACGCCTGGGTCAAAATTAAATTTGAAATAGTTTCAATTACTTATCTATGTTTGGTTTCACTTGTCACAATGGAACCAATGGGCTGTTCCCAAAAAATGTATACCCGGCACATCGCCGTTCACATCGCCAACCGGCTGGGTTGTGCAGCGAATCCCCAACAGCTAATATAATTGGTCACTAGGTCAGAGTCAATTGGCTACCAAATTATGTGAAAACGGGATCAAATCATCCTGTTTTTTGTTTTGTTTTTATAAGAAAAAATCTCTGTTATGGTCTAACTTTTGCACAAAAAATGCTTAGCTTTAAGCTTAGCTTTCCATGGTCAATTTATCAGAATTACTACTCTTGTTCTTTTCACCACCTCAGCCTCCTCTTCCACTATCATCAAGTCCATTGATGATCTAAGGGACATATGTTTTGGCCATGTCTTCCCTAGACACAGACACATTTCAGAAAATTCTGAAAAAATTCAGCGTATTTGCAGTAGCTGCATACAGTACTGCAAATTTTACAGTAAAACATTTTGATGTGCTGTGGGCTCAGTTTTTGATATTTAAAAAAAATCTGTGAAGACTGTTTGTATAAAAGTCTGAAGATGCAGAGTAGCAATTTTGGTGTCAATTGACCAAAACGTGTAGGAAAAATAGGGTTTGATAGGTTTTTAAAGTTTTTGAGAAAAACAGAGTGATGGGCTTCATAAGTCCTGCCAGCTTGAAGCATATGGACGTTTCTACTCACTTGGGCCTACGTTTTGGTGGTGTTTACAAAGTAATAGCACATACGATTTTTTATGATTTTTATAAGTTTTAAACTTTAGATGGTTGCTGTAGCGCCAACATCAGGACTATTGGCTCACAATGCCAGTTGAGGACTTCTGGCATAGGACTGGACCTATGTGCAAAGTTTGGTGATTTTTCATGGGAAGTCAGACTTCCTAGGAAGAAGAAGTTTCTGAATATTGGGAAATACAGTAAAAGACAGACAGGCAGCTGAGGCTTCCTGGACCCTAGTTACAGTATGACACAAAACTGTACTCTTTGACATTGTGTAAACTTCTTCCTAAAGCATTTATCAAATCATTAAAAAGTGGACTGTATTTTCATGAGGACTGTAGGGGGGCGACGGAGCACTACCAAAACGCTAAACACGGATGGAAATGAAGCGATATGGCAGAATACAAGACGCATTTAAGTCAAAAACAGTCTGAAAGTCGGCTAACCCTGGTTTATAGGAGCAATCGCCACTGGTAGGGGTACCAATAATTTGCAACACTTGGGACAATTTAATTAAATCTTAAAACAGAAAATATTTCATAAAACTGTACTTTTTGAAACATGTTATCTAAAGCCTTAGATATCAAATAATTAAAAAGCAGTATTGTTTTTGTCCTGTGCACCCAAATTGCAATGGGCCTTTCAATAAATCTGACAATAGTTTTAAAATACTTCTTGTTCAAATTGAAATTATGAATGATTACCATTTTGACTATGTAGGTACTATGCAGTATTGAAGATCAAATGTGTTTTATAATCACTAAAAAATAATTAATACCTTTGCAAAGTTTGACTTGTCTTTTTGTTAAATAATGATGTTGTTGTCAACCGTTTAAAGTCCCTGACATGAGGCAGCATCTCAAGGGAGATGCTGTAAAACAGGTGAAAGGTTATCTGGTCACACTAGGGCAGGTGTTATTGACTTTGTGGTAAACTATTATCAGCCCTGTTTTCTATGCAAGAAAAATGTCACAAAAAATCTTTACACAAAAAGGAAACGGAAATAAATGACAAACAGAATTCTTTTTTTATGAATAATTTATTGCCAGTAGGAAAGCGTGAGCTAGTGGCAGTATTCAATAAAAACCTTAACAAGACCATAGCATTGCTCACACACAGACACACACACACACACGCACACACATACACGCACGCACTCATACACACCTACACACATACACGCGCACGCACACACACACACACACACACACACACACAGACACCTGAAAAAGTCATGTGTCCATGGATAACTTTGCACTATAAATATATTGGGTCCCATTTTCTTGGTGGAAAAATAAAGAGGTTCCAAAGTCGCAATTTACAAACAAATATAAAATAAAAAGAACAACACAAGAATATGCAGTAGCTCATCAAAGACCCTTTTTGAAATGAGCTGGAGACGATTCATTTACGAATACATTGTGTGTGTGTGTGTGTGTGTGTGTGTGTGTCTGTGTGTGTGTGCGGAAAAGCCTGCGCTTTTCTATTTTTTTTTTCTCTTCTTCAAATTTCTTTTTTCTCCGTGAATGAACATACAGTAAGGCCGATAAAGTCACACCATTTAACATGTGTATTTTTTTTGTGTGTGGAAAATAAACGCATAAAATATCTACAAAACCTAGTAAACCTCGAAATCAAAACTGTACATTTAAATTTACATTGAAAATGAAATGTGGATTGGTATAAAAAATCAGTTTGTACGGTTTAATCTATACAAATAAAGATGTCCTTCCTCTCACTCTGGTTACTGTCATCATGTGATAACTCTCTGTTACTCGGATGTACATCTCAACATGGATCTGTTAGAATTTAGTTTCTTGTGCATGACAACAGTCACTTAAAGCAATGGCACGTCCGACTCGAATCGTGGGGTTTCCAGTAACTGTGGGAGTCAGACTGAGCGGAGTGGCGGGAGGCAGCGGTCAGCGTCCGGTACTGTTAGCGAGTGTCTCCTGTGGACGCCTCCCCAGCTGAGCGGCCTTCGCAGAGAAAGGCCAGTCCGGGCAAACCCCTGTTCGGTTGTAGAATTCACTGCAGTGTGTGTGTGTGTGTGTGTGTGTGTGTGTACGTATGGTATGGGAAGTGTCAGTGTCTCTGTGTTGCTGTCTGTTTGGTATTGTGTGCGCATACTTTACAGATATGAGTGGGACAACATAACGTAGGGGGTGAGGGGGGGGAGGGGAGGGGAGGGGAGGGGAGGGGAGGGGAGGGGAGGGGGGGGGGGTGTTCAGGCACTTTTGCTTGGATCCAGTGTCAGACCTCAGTGTGCTGTTGGGAGTCCAGCGCCGGGACGGCGAGCCGCTCAAAGTGTCCCTCGTCGCCGCTCTCATAGTCGCTCATCATCACCTCGGACTCCTCGCAGCACGCCGACATGTCCGAGCAGGAGGCCGTGGATGTGTACAGCGACATGGACATGTTGTCCAGCGCCGGGGCGTCAAAGTCCCGCCCGTAGCCCATGGGGTAGCCCCCCCGGTAGCCCCCGGCGCCCGTGGTGGAGGGCGGGGTGGCGGTGCTGCTGGCGAGGGTGGCGTTGGCGCTGGCGCCCTGGCCGTCGGCCTGCTGGCCGGGGTAGTGGTGCGGCGGCAGGTACTGGTTAAGGCTGTAGAGCTGAGGCAGGGGCGGGCGCTGCCGCACCCCGGCGGGGCTGGCGGGGGGAGGGGCCAGGGTGTCGTAGCGCTCGCCATACTCAGGCAGCGGCGGCGGCGGGGGCAGCTCCTCGTGGGCGTGGAAGTCCTCGGGCGGCGGCGGGAAATCGCTCTCGATGTCGTAGCCACCGGGGTAGTAGTCGGTGTCGATGGCGCTGGGGTCGCTGTACAGGGGGGCGGGGGACTCCACCACCTCATACTGCGGGAACTCCTGGATTCCAGGAAGTTGAACACTTGGCATCCAATCAGACGTGTCCCAGTGATAGCCTATTGGATAGAGAGGAAAAATAATTAGGACGCAGCCAATTATATCATCCCTATTTGCATGTTTCAATATAAAGCTCTCACATAACAAAACAGATTAGATATGGTTACATATATTACAACAACAAAACACCACCATGTTAATGTTAAAAACAAAAAAGACACACCATGCAAAGGTAATGTAACACACCAATACAAAACAAGGCATTCAATAAAATCTGCATTAAAGTTCCACACCACTTCACAAAACACCACTCAAGATTCTTAGCAGATACACAAGGACACTGCACACGGTAAATAGCGATTTAGATGTGGTCAATTTAAAACAGGTGCTCCACCTGGACTGACAATAAGTCTTGCCAAAATGGGAATAAAAATAATTTGCAATCTTGGAATCTTATCTTAGATTACAAGTTCATATAGTTTGACATCAAAGTAAATATTAATAACTTCACTCAACATGGGGAAGGCAGGGTTACTGGAGAGAGAGGCTGGTTTAATAGGGGGGGAGGGATTTGAATAGCAGTGCTGTAACAAAATGAGGTCATTCCTCAAGCTCTATCCCCAACCCAAAAAGTAGTCAACTAGATTCCCTGAGTGTAGTTAGTTACTAGGACCATACTGTTAATTTGTGTTAGTTTTTTTTTTTTTTTTTTACATGACACTACTACAAAAAGACTTTGTCACAGCACTAAGATCATGCAGGGGATTGATTCAATGGCACCACTTTAAACCTCACGTATTCAGACTGTATAGGCTTTAGATAGATATGAACTTTATTTATTTATTAATTAATTTTTTAGAAGGCCTTTACAGTCTTTACAGTGACTCTGTTCAAAGTGGGACCATTTTGGTAGTTGAATGGGGTAAGAAGGAGAGTGAATGTGGGGAGGGAGGGGGGAGACACCGGGGGGCTTCAGGCAAACAAGGACGGAAAAGTCACCTCTTGGGTTCTTGAGCTCATGAGCCAAAAAAGACTCTTTAGACGAGGCAGAGAGGAGAGAAAGACAACACGTCAAGAGCACGTTCAGAGCCTGAGAGAGAGAACAGCTGAGCCCCGTAACGAGGACGATGAACAGGGAGGAGGAGCAGAACAACAGGGGAGCCCACAAAGTAGGTGATGAAGCACAGAGACAGGCTAGGCTACCGGGAGGGAGGCCGGCCATTTCCTTACGCAGAACCGGTGCTCGGCACCGACAGGACATCCAAGGCCGTGACACTTCTGTTAACTGACAGTTTGAAATGTTCATTCTCAATTCAATGTTGTTGTTTTTTTTTTATTAAAGCCACAAGGGATTTTTCTAACTGACGCCTGAGGAAAATTCACTGAATAAGGAAATGGCCGTGGACGTTCCTACAATGGAAAACAACAACGAAAACTGCTGGTAACCACAAAAAAACAACTATAAAAACAAAAACACAGACAGCTGATGGACTCTACACGTAGGCAGGGGAGATGAAGTAATAAAAGAATACCTTCTCCTTCCACCGAGTCAATAACAGAGTTGACAAGGTGGATTACTGTCACTAGGGAGGCTTGGAAGAGGTAGGGGGGTGGGGGTGTAGGGAGGGGGGGTGGGGGTGTAGGGAGGGGGGGTGGGATGAGAGAGGTGGACCGTTAGTGAAAATGCTCTGGCAAAAAAACTCAACGAAAAAGAAAAGAATGGAATGTACAATGTAGTTGTTTGAGGGGGAGGACGTCAACTTTCACGTTTCCGACCATAATCCGGTTCTGGATGCTTTGAGACAGATGTAAGGTCATCTATTTTTTTGGGACAGGGTGGAGGACGAGGGGGGATATTTTAACTGATGCTGAGGGTAGGGGGTACCATGACTGGCCACGACACAGTGGTGGGACGAGACACGGTGGGGAGGGGGTGGTGTTGGGTCATTTAGTGCAAGAAAACACACCGACAACAGACTGAGATGCTAGGAGAGGGGGGCGCCATTCACAGTATGAAAGGAAGGATCAGTGAAATTCTCATGGATTAAAAAAAAAGCCTTTTCAGCCCTGACATAAAAAAAACTGAAATTTTGTCTCATATCTAAGATCATCTGTATTGAAATAAGTTGATCTGATTTGAGGTCTTTAAACTTTTTTCAGGCTATTTTGCAAAAAGTGAAGTAGAGATGAAAGTCAGAGACTTTAAACACTCCCCAGGACCTCAACCGCCAACACAGTAATGACAGGGGGGCGCTGAATGGGAGAGGAAGTGGGTTTGGGTCAGCCATCATACTTCCTGTACCCTGGAGCAATGTCCCTCACTGTTTTCTTCACACATCCTTTTGTGGCTAGATTTGGTTAAACAAAACAAACAAACAAAAAACAGGACACAAAAAAGAGACAAAACAAAAGAAAGAAGGAAAAAAGAAAGAGTACGCAGGTAAGAAAATAAAAGACCAAAATTAAAGAACCTATCTTAAGCTTGTACTTTCTGTAAATTAACCGGAGGCCTTTCTGTAACCAGTAGAACCAAAGCTTAAACCAAACGAAGGGGAAAAGTAAGATCAAAAGTGGGACAGAAATCTTTTTTTTTTTTTTTCAATGCCGTGAGAATTTCAGAAGACCCCTCTTGATGGCTTCCCTGGTAGCGGGGGTGGTGATGATCGCAGGACTTACGGGCGGGACCCCGTGTTAAAACCGTGTTCTGGGTCTGTGGATGGATTTGATCCATATGGGAGCTGAGCCCCGCAGCAGATGGGGGAGGGGGGAGAGAAAGAGAATCATGTGACCCACAGCCCGCCACCGACCCGAGGCGGTCCGATGCCGGGCGTGCAGAGAAAGAGGGTTAGCATGTACACAAGTCCCTAGCATGTACAGTAGCAGCTAAAGACAGGGGGGCAGGGGAGGGGGGGGGGGGGGGGGCGGCGGCTATCACGACACCCCGCCTTCAGAGACGAAAGAGCATCTGACGGGCGTCGGTCGGGGTGGACGTTCCCGTTGGTGCTTCTCCGCCGACCACATGCACTCGCGCTCCGGAGGAATTGTCATGTGTGAAGTTGCGACGTTGACGTGAAGTCCACACTAAAGCGATGTGTTCTACAGTACATGATGCTGGTTAAACTACTATGAGTCTTGTCTTTCAGACATAGTAGTATCTAAGTTGGGGGGGCGGACGGGGGGGGAGTGGGGGGGGCGTCCCCTACAGTATCCACTGCGCACTTACCGTTGTCATCGCAGGACTCGGACTGGAAGGAGCTGAGGGACTGGACCTCTGACATGCTGCCCCGGTTGTTGTTGTAGGGGTGGCAGGCGCTGTCCTCCACGGGCTTCTTGGTCAGACAGGGGTCCAGGTCCACCACTTTGGCTGTTGAAGCACGCGCATCGGAACACGTTATTTCAACATCAGATGTCCCGTTCATATGTGCTTCCACACACACACGTGCGCACACACACACACATGCGCGCACACACGTGCACGCACCGTCATAGTCGTAATCCCAGCTGGGCTTCTGGATGGAGTCGCTGTCGGAGACGGAGTTGGAGGGTGGCGGCGGCGGGAGGTTGGGCGCCACGCTGCAGACCGCCACCGTCTTGCGGTGGCCGTGGCCGGCGTCCGGGTTGAACGTGCTGAACTCGGGGTGCTCGGGGATGGCGGAGCCCTCGAACGAGTTGCGGTCCAGGTTGTTGCGCGAGTCGCTGGGGATGCTGGGCGTGTAGGAGATGGGCCGCACGGGCACTTGCGGTGGGACGTCCGAGTAGATGTTCCTGCTCAGCTTGGCGTCGAAGTACGGCCGCTGGAGGAAGGAGTGCGGCGCCACCGGGCCGCCCAGGCGCCGGCTGCCGCCACCGTCATCGCCGCCGCCCTTAGGCTTGCCGCGCCGGCACGCCCGCTTGCGCACCACGACGAAGAGGAGCACCAGGAGGAAGATGCTGGCCACGAACACCACGATGCCGATCACCTCCTCCAGGCCGATGTTCCAGGAGGTGGAGACGAACTCGTTGCTGACGGACGGCAGCTGGCACAGCTGGCCGCCGAAGCCTGACGAGCAGTTGCACCGGTAGGAGCCGTAGGTGTTCTGGCACTGGCCGCCGTTGGCGCACGGGTTCTTCACGCACTCGTCCACGTCGCTGAGGCACCTGGAGAACACACGATGGGGGAGGGGGGGGGGGGAGATAGTATTCTAAGAGTGCAATTTTCCGCCCTGTCTTAAAGGTCAACTCGAGCGATCGCTTGTTCTCATCAAAACGGAAAGCCATCGAGAAAAAAAAAACAGTCAAAAAAAGACTATCTTTTCTACCTGTCTCCCTGGAAGCCCGGCTCACACTCGCACACCGGCCCGTCCAGGCTGTCGATACACTTCCCGCTGTTCTTGCAGGGGTTGTCCGTGCAGTACGGCCCCAGCTGACACCTGGACAGAGGAGGGGGGGGAAGAGCGTTTCAGCGCAACGCGTCGATGCGGTCTAAATGTGATGAGCGGCCCCGTGACCGCGCCGCCGCTGGGCGGATCCATACTCAATTTCGGGGGTGGGTCCCTGATGCGAGCGCATGGATTTTTTTTTGGCCGCCGACTAAATGGCGGCAGCCGTTTCAGACTGGATCGATGTGCCGTGGACTCTCTACAGGTGGGCCAGACTGATTCCAATTTCAGATTGAGGTAATGGGGCGCTAACAAGTGTCACCGCTGATAAAGAAAACATTTGTGTACTGATGGAAAGGTAAACTTGGGAGTGCAGATGTGGAGAGAGCAATATTCTACCAGACAGATGTGTGAGCTGGAATATTGAAACAATCCTGCGGTTTGGAAGGTGAATGAGGAGAATGTGTGTGTTGTGTGTGTGTGTGTGTGTGTGTGTGTGAGTGTAAAGTATTGTGAGTGAAAGAGACTGTAGTGCGTATGTATATGTGTGTGTGACAGAAAGAGAGAATAATGTGTGTGTGTGTGTGTGCGAAAGAGAAAAAGTAGTGTGTGTGTGTGTGTGTGTGTGTGTGCGTGTGTGTGGTCCTACCGTTGTCCTGAGTACTGGCCCCGGCACTGGCAGTAGAAGTCATCTCCGCGTGGCACGCAGGTGCCTCCGTACAGACAGGGGTTGGAGACGCAGGGGCTGAGGCTGATCTCACAGTGGGTCCCCATGAACGACACCGGGCACTTACAGAAGAAGCCTGGGGGACGGGGAAGTGGAGTTAGAGGTCGTTTTGTTTGTGTTTTTCGGAGCTGGCACTGATTCTACTACTTTTATTGGAAAGAGAAACTAAGTGTAAGGAGGACATTGCTTTTCAAGGCCGGATCAATGTGAGGACTATATAATCTAATACATTAAGAGAAACTATACAGCTATACTCTCAATAGATAATCAAGGGCTAGCATGTGGTGTTAACGGATGAACGGTTCCAAATTGACTTTCCCGAACGCCCAGAACTCTTACAGAGCATTTTTAACGCTTGGCAATTTGCAGCTAAATCATGATGCGGTCCGCTCATCCGACGGATCCAAACGAGCGCAGCAGACATCACAAACTGCTGATCGCGCTGCCTCCGCGGGGAGGACGGGCGTGCGGGCGGCGGCGTACCTCCGTTGGGCAGCGAGGAGCAGGTCCCCCCATTGGTGCAGGGGTCGCTGGAGCAGCCCTCGGCGGGCATGAGCAGGGCGCAGCCGGGCGTCACCTCCACCGCCTCCTCCAGCGCGGCGTGGCGCCGGCGGGCCTTGGTGTTGAGCGGCAGCTCGTGCCCGTTGAGCACGATGGCCTCCACGCAGCCCCGCAGGCCGTTGGCGACCGGCAGGCCGCGCCCGTGGCGCCCCGCCCCGCCGCCGCTGCGCACGTGGCCGCCGAAGTACAGGCTGTCGTCCAGGTTGAGGGTGCGCAGGGTGCCGGGGGCGGTGCCCGAGGCGGCGTGGACGCGGTCCAGCACCAGCTTGGCGTAGTTGCCGTCCACCTCCAGCGAGACCGTGTGCCACTCGCCGTCGTTGACCTGCGTGCTGTGGACCGACACGGTGCCGGGCCCGCTGCCGCAGTCGAACTTGTACTGCAGACGGCCGTTCACGATCTGCGCACGGGAGGGGGCGGAGAGAAGGAGGGATGGAGGAGAGAGAGAGAGAGAGAGAGAGAGAGAGAGTGGGAGGGAGGGAGAGAGAGAGATAAAGAGTTAAGGTGCATCGTGAGGGCAATCAAGCGTCAAATGGTTTCTTCCAGTCACCCACAAGGGAAGCTAATGATTTGTAATAGCTTAGCTAGAGTAGAATGGCTTAGAGCAGAACGGAGTTCGGCGATGCCCTTGCAATGCCAACATCTCTAAGCCCTAGACGCAGCAGCGACTAAATAAGGCGCCTTCTCATGACAGTATAATTATTCGATAATCCACCAGATATTGTACAGTTCTTTTGCAGTTCATGTCACAGGACCGGGCTAGTGACACGCTGGAGTCTACGGAGGTTGTGTGTGGTGAGATCATCGCGCGCGAGGGCACACCGTGGGAGAGAGCAGTGGACTGGTAGCCCCGCCAGGTACACCCCGCCGAAGGTCTGGCACCCCGGACTCCCACGCCACTCAACTTCCCCCCGGTCGGGGTGGAATGTGTGAGAAAGAGCTTTTCTCTTCCCTCCCAGCACTGAGAATAGCCCCTGTGTGTGTGTGTGTGTGTGTGTGTGTGTTTTTTCATTCAGCCCGCCGACGCATTCCCACAGCCCTCTCACATGAGAAAAAAATCTCAAAATGGCCGCCGCAGACCTACAGCAGGCTGTATAGACAAACAGCACGGTGGCCCCCTGGGGGGCTGCTGGGTAATATAGTTGTATGCTTATCAAGCAGATTGTACAGAAAGATAACATGGGCCGATACGGCGTGTATTTGGCGTGGGAGGGAAGGAGAAGTACGTCGTGGTGTTTCTCAGGGAGGGTGTATATTCACATCGGGTCATTCACATTTAACAAAGTTAAATAGTACTAGCCTGGCGAAGGCTGCTGTTGACAGAATGATATTGCCGCGCAACTCCATGATAACACTTATCTCTAGTCTGACGGTGTGCTCTGTTACACACTGAAGCAATACGCTGAACTTACACAGTGCAAACAGACGTCGACACACACACCTACATGCACACACACACACCCTACACAAACAATCACACACCACCATACCACCACCACACACATGGCCATACCTACAAGCACACACCCTATATAAACACACCTTATAATAATGCAATAAAATAAGTGATAACATTTTTGTCAGGTCATGACAAGCAATATAATAAGCTAATAAGCTAGCCCCATCTCAAACTTATCTGCTTTTACACAATGACACACCTGCGCGCCAACACACACACACACACACACACACACACACACACACACACACCTCCAGGATGCTGTAATCGGTCCCCCTGGCGTACATGACGGTGGCGTGGTTGGAGAAGGTGCGGAGTCTCAGCGACAGCTTCATCTCCTCCTTGTTCTCGTTCTCCATCAGACGGTACCTGACGTAGCCACTCCCACTGAATGTCAGGGCGTGGCCGTCTGGGAGGGTGGGCGGGGGGGGGGGGGGGGGGGGGGTGTGGGTGGAGAGAGAGAGAGAAGGAGAAAAAACGGGGTTTGTTGAATATGAGTAACATTGTATTAAGATATTGTACCATCCTTGGAAAGGTTATTATGAATAGTGGGTGCAATGACTGTGGACGGCAGGAAGAGAGAGACAGAGTGTGTGTGTGTGTGTGTGTGTGTGTGTGTGAGAGAGAGAGAAAAACAGAGATTGCGAGAAAGGGTGTATTTGTGAGAGAGAGAGAGAGAGAGAGAGAGAGAGAGACAGAGAGAGAGAGAGAGAGAGAGACAGAGAGAGAGAGAAAGAGAGCGAGCGAGAGAGAGAAAGAGGGGTGGGGGTGTGTAGACAGAGCGCGAGCGGGAGTCAGAGGTGTGTGTCAGGCCAGGTGAGGGGTGGGTGTACTTACCGGAACACTTGCCCTTCTTGCCAACTGGACACACGCAACTGTACTTGGCCTCCTTCTGGTCGGGAACACACTCCATGCCCTCTGGACAGGGGCTGGCCTCACACAGCTTGTTGACCAGGGGACACTTACCACCTGAGACACGCAAGGCAACATGGGGTCAGGGACAGAGGCCTTGTATGCTCCCAAACACAGCTTGGGGCTGGGGCTTTGGTGTGGACACTGTTACACACAAATGTATGTGTGTGTATGTGTGAGAGAGAGAGTTAAAGGATAACATGTTGACTTTGGTATCTAGCCAATGCGTTCCGCTCAGGCACACGTGGTATTGTGTTAAAGGTTGTGTGTGTGTGTGCGTGTGTGTGTGCATTCAAGTATATACGGTATATACCTATGTGTGTGTGTGCGTGCATGTACGTATGTGTGTGCGCATGTACGTGTGTGTATGTGTGTGTGTGTGTGTGTGCCTGTACGCGCGCCCCTACCTTCACACTGGCAGGTGGCGGTGCGCTGGTGGCGTGGCGTGACGAAGCTGAGCCTCGCCGTGCTGTAGGTGGACATGGCCGCCCTGTCCAGGGTCACCGTCTCGTCGCAGAAGCGCAGCGGGCAGTCCAGCCCGGCGCACAGCTTCTTGACCACGCGCACGATGCGCACGCCCGTCATCTCCTCGATCACCGCCGCCGACGAGTTCAGCTTGCGGAACACCACCTGAGAGAGACGGGGGAACGTAGCGCTTTATTGGTTCTGCGAGGGAACGTACCGCTTTGTTGGTTCTGCGAGGCGCACTTTGGATAAAAGCAATCCGGCTTTAAGTGGAACACGCTTTCGGCTCTAATTTGAGTGTAGCAATTTATTTTCTCAGCCCCAGCGACTCTCAGGGAAACTTTCTTGGGAATAAAAAAAAAAACGGTGTTTCTTCTGGGGCGCCCGGCGGGTAACGCAGCTCTCGCCACGACCGGCTCGGTGATCGGGGGTTTCACCGTCGAGTTATTTCAAGTCACCCACTAGGGAATCTAATAATTTGTAATAGCTTAGAGGGAATAGAGTTCAGTAATGCCCTTTCAATTCTAATTCTCCGAGCCCTAGGCACAGCAGCTACTGTACAAATGAAACACCAACTACAACAAATATGGAGCCTTTTACACTATAAGATTATTAGATCATCGACTGGCGAGAGACTGTACAATCCTGCGCAGTTCGGGTCATAGAACTTTGTCTAGCGCGGACGGTCGTGTGCGATGACATCATCCCGCACCAGAGCACACCGAAGCGATGGCTCCCGCTCCGCTACTGACCTCCTGCGGCTGGTAGGGGCTCCCGGAGCGCTCGAGGGCCAGCAGGACATCCAGGTCCCCGGGCGACTGCTCGGCCGGCTGCAGGCTGACCAGCTGCACCTCGCTGCGCCGCACGCCGGCGATGTTCCTCAGCGCCCGCTGGAAGTTGCGCCAGTGGTCGCCGACGAACTCCTCGGGCGCGATGCCGGCGAAGCGCACGGCGATGGAGTTGTCCAGCGCCTGCCGCGACGCCTGCCGCACGTGCACGCTGACCTCGGCCGCCGCGGCGAAGCGTCCGTCCGTCACCGTCACGTTGAGCGGGTAGTGGCCCGCGTCCAGCGGGCGCAGGGCGATGACCTTGCCGTCGGTGGCGGACACCGAGAACAGGGCGCCGTCGCCGCCGTCCGCCGCGCCCGTCGGCGAGGAGGAGGAGGGGGCGAGGCCGTAGGTGAGCGTGTCGTAGACGTCCTGGTCGGTGGCGTGGACCTTCCCCAGCACGCCGCCGGGGTACTCGTCACCGGCTGTGGAGACGAAGATGTCGAGGGGCAGGATGGCGGGTGGGTAGACGCTCTCCTCGATGATGCGCACGCTGATGAAGGCGGTGGAGAGGAGCGGGGGCTTACCGCTGTCCGCCACCTGGGGGGGAGAGAGGGAGGGGGGGGAGAGGAGGGGAGGAGAGATGGAGGAGAGGAGAGGAGAGGAGAGAGGGGTCCGAGTCAGCGAACGGGTCGTTTCAAATCCCACGTGAAATGCACATTCCCGCTGCTAGGGGGCGCCTGCGCTCTTTCTTACTGTACGTCAGTCACACATTTCATTTAGCGGGAGTGGATTTATCTACCTCACATGCACAAGATAAACGTCCAGGGTCAATCTGAGCAGATTTATATATCGACAGATGCTCCCGTCGCCGCTCCGACGGGAGAAAAGCAACATCGATGGAGAAAAGGACCCCCAGAGAGAGACTGCACATCTCACCTTGAAATCACACTCTCTCCTGTCCCCATCATCCTATCCGCCCTCTCTCTCTCTCTCTCTCTCGTTCTCTCTCTCTCTCTCTCTCTCTCTGCCCTCCACCATCCGGCCACAAATGCGATCGGGCTGAATAAACTCATTCTCACTTTCTACATTGAGTTGATCTGAGGCCACTGCTGATAAAACAAAACAAAACAAAAAAACAATTGGTTTTGTCTCTCTTTCTCTCAAAGGAGAGAGAAACAGAGGCAAAAGAAAAGATAGCGAGAATGACTGAATGAGCCTGACAGAAAAGGAGAAAGAGAGACAGCTGCAGAAAGAGTTTGTGGGGCAAGAGAGAGAGAGAAAGAAAGAGTGTGAGAGAGATATAAAGAGAGAAAGAGAGTGAGAGAGAGAGAGACTGAGAGAGAGAGAGAGAGAGAGAGAGAGACTGAGAGAGAGAGAGAGAGATGGAGAGAGAGAGAGAGAGAGAGAGAGAGAGAGAGCACTAAGGATAAAACCAAGCACGCTGAAATATCTCATGCTTCTTCCGGCAACGTGACACCAAAAACCACGCCGAGCGTTCGGCCAACCGTCTGACCGGGTGAACCCACCTGCGCCTGGAGCAGGTAGTGCAGCCTGGCTGCCCTCTTCAGCGCCCCCACTGCCAGCAGCGCCCCCTGCTGGCTGATCTGGAACACATCGCCCTCGTTGCCGTCAACGATGGCGAAGGTGAACGGCGGCCCGTTGTGGGTGGCGTCGCGGTCGGTCACGTCGAGCTGGAGAACGCTGGTCCCCGTTGGCCGGTTCTCCTGGGGAGGGAGAGAGAGAGAGAGAGAGAGAGAGAGAGGGAGGGGCGGGTTTTAGCATGGTTGAGTCAGAGGGAGAGGATGTCTTGATACTGATGAGGCTCAACCAAACCAAATCAAACTTTATGCATAAAACACATTTCTCTCTGAAGCATGCAACACAATACGTTTCCAGACAAAGGTCAGTTTTGACTTGGTGCCGGTGTGGCTGTGGTTGGGTGTGAAAGGGGGATCTGACTTGTAGTAGCATCTCTTGATTAGTGTTGCACAGTGTATCGATACTAGGAAAGTACCGCGATACTCTGTCGTCAAAAACGGTACAATACCCAAATTTAAAGTATCGATACCTTAACAAAGACAGTGTTTTAATAAGAGCCGTATATATTGAGTCGTGTTCATACGACAGTTAAGCTGTGTTTGTTTCTAGGCTAATTAGCGCTCTGCTTCTCTCCCCCAAGATCCCTGAGTCGCGGGGCAGTATGTGTGTGTGTGGGTGTGCGTGCGCTCTCTCTCTCTCTTCGCTCTCTCGCTCTGCAGCGAGCAGCGCAACAGTTTTTCCCTCCTCATGCACGCAGCATGTTCGAGAGGACGGTAGCTAACCTGAGATGGCTACAAGTACAAATGTCGACCGTCCACAGCTTGTTGAAAGCTGATGTGCGCAGGGAAATCTGGCATATTTTGCTTACAGAGCCGACAGTGAGGGCAAGCCCACGGACATTACAAAGCCCATCTGTAAACGACGCTACAAATCTATACAAACCAAGGGAACCAATACGACCAACCTGGCAAAGCATCTTGCAGACAGACATGCCGACACAAACAATTCAAAGAGCGACAGGTTAGCGAATGTGATAGAAGATAAGATACACACAGCAGCAACACCAGTACTGTATACAACCGAAGGATATTTAGCCTACCTTATGTTTGAATGTATGAACGCACAATACATTTATTGCACCAGATGATAGCTAGAGAAGCTAATTTTCATCCGTAGCATGAGACTTTTAGCTAGCATAGTTGCAGCCTAGCTGCAAGCCTAGCTCTCTACCTAGCGCACGAGTGACAAAAAAAATCAATACCTGCTCCGACCTCCTAGAGCGAGAACTCTTAACCGTGAGACCATTATCTCTTCTGATAATTTGGAATAGCAAAAATGCTTCAATAGGCCTGGGTTAATTAATAATAATAATACGCTTTTCAAGTTCTTCTGATTATCTCACAGTTTGCAACAACATAGGCATAATTTATTGATTTCTCCCCACACAAACAAACAGATGCCAGCACAATCCCAAACCACCCAGTGGAGGCAGCCTTCCCTTCCAGCTGTGTTTGAAAGCTACAGGAAATATGATAAAGACCCAAAAGATGCAAAAAGACTGAACAGAGCACTAAAGAAGGCCAACAATTTAAAGTTCCATGTTCTGTCATCTATTATTCCATTACTTTTCCTTATGTTTTAGATTTTCACCGTGGTACCGTTTCGGTATCGGTATCGAGATATTTTGGGAAGGTATCGCATCGAAGTTATAATTTTGGTATCGTGACAACACTACTCTTGATCCATCATAGCATCTCGTTCAGCAACTGAGACTCTGTCTACCAAGTCCGAGCTGTGTGACACCTGGCGCCTTCACAACGTCTCTGATATTACTTTCCAGTCCCCCCCCCAAAAAAACACAGAGGCGCTTTTCTGGGTGTCATCGCTCCCCCCTCCCCCCCCCCCATTCTTTCATCTCCCTCCCTCCGCCCCTTCCCCCTCCCACTCCGCGCAGCTGCATCCCCCTCTCCCTCCCTCCCTCATCCCCTCCTCCTCTCATCTGTCACTCCTGTCGTTCTCCCCCGTCTCTCCTCTCCCTCTGTCCTTTCCACTCACGCCCACTCCAGTCTTCTCATCAGCCCCCCCCGGGTCCTTCTCTCTCTCTCTCTCTCTCTCTCTCTCTCTTCTACATTCCAGGTGCGTTGTCTCTCTTTGAACCCCCCCCCCCTTGCTTCTCTTCTCTCTGCCTTACTCAAGGAGATCTCATCCCTCTCTTAATACCCTCCGCCCACCGGAGTGCCTTTCTTCTCCTACCCCCTCTCTCTCCCTCTCTCCTCTCCTCCCCCCCAGCCTCGCTTTCCTCTCTCCTCCCCCTCTCTCTCCCTCTCTCCTCTCCTCTCCTCCCCCCTCTCTCTCCCTCTCTCCTTTCTCCTCACTCTCCCCTCTTTCTCTCCTCTCTCTCTCTCCCCTCTCTCTCTCTCTCTCCTCCTCTCTCTCTCCCCCCCCCCCCTCTCTCTTTCTCTCTCTCACCTGGACGATGACACTGTAGTTGGCCTGGGAGAAGACGGGCGGGTTGTCGTTGACGTCCGACACGTCGATGTTGACCGTGGCGCTGCTGGAGCGCGCCGGCGCGCCGCTGTCCGACGCCCGCACCGTCAGCGTGTAGCCCGACGTCTGGAAGAGACGGAGAGAGAGAAGGAGGGGGAGAGAGAGAGAGAGAGAGAGAGAGGGGGGACAATTACTACTTCACCGCAAGGGCTGCTTTCCTAAGCAATAATACGAGGGGGTCGGCAGACGGGCTTTGCTCTTAAGCCTGGCTCCGCTTTGACTGGAGTCTGCAGAGTGCAATTAGACTGCACCAAAACACACACACACGCATGCAGCGCACCAAAACACACACGCTCGCACGCACACCCACACACACACACACACCTACAGGCATCGGGCTGGATGATATTCTTACCCTCTCACGGTCGAGTTGGCGCGCCACCTTGACCTCCCCCCGCGTGGGGTCGATGGTGAACGGGCTGCCCTGGTTGCCGCCCACGATGGCGTAGCGCACCTGGTTGTAGGAGGGCCCGTCGCTGTCCTCGGCCACCACCTGACACACCGGCGGTGACACACGCACAAGCGGGGAAGAATTAGGACCGGGGCCCAAGGACATGGGGTGGAAAAAAAACCTCTCTCACACACACACACGCGTGACGTGAGTGCAGAACCCAGACGTCGGCGCAAACACGCCGCTGCGTGTCGTTACGGACACACACGCGCCGCGGCATGTAGCGGTCAAGCTCCCGGGGGAAATCAGGGGACGGATGGCATTTCTTGAGTGCGTGACGACAGGCGAGGGGTAATCAAATCAAGTCTTCAGATGGATCATTTATATCGGGGACGATTAGACACGAGCTACTGATGAATGACCAAATGGGACCATTGGGAGAGGAGAGGCAGGGAGGGAGGGAGGGAGGGGGGGAGGGGCGGGGCGCACGAAGAGAGGTGCATATCAAGGAGATGATGGGCAGAGAGAGAGAGAGAGGGAGAGAAAGTGGAGGGGGGGGGGACTGAGAGACACAGTCCTTCATCTAGAGCCAGGGCCTAATGTGTCACCTGATTTAAATTAAACAGGGATCGTGTGTGCGCGCACATGCGTGTGTGTGTGTGTGTGTGTGTGTGTGTGTACTAATGGAACGCTGCTTCCCGGAGCATGAAGAGCTGATTTCACTCCGCCAGCAGACGGTGATCTGACACAGGTGGTGATATGAGACGGAGATGGAGGAGAGAGAGAGAGAGAGAGAGAGAGAGAGAGAGAGAGAGAGAGAGAGAGAGAGGGACAGGAGCGTCGGGGAACGAAAAAGACCGCCCACAGCAGGTCCTGCGTGTCACTGTCTGAACGACCCTGACGACCACGCGGTCAAGGGGGGGGGGGGCGGGCGGGGGGTCAGGGGTCAGGCCACGGCGGCGGACTCACCGTCACCACCGTCTTGCCCGGCTCGGCGTCCTCGCCCACCACGGCCGCGTACGTCTCCTGGCTGAAGGCGGGGCTGTTGTCGTTGACGTCCGTCAGGTTGATGTTGACGGTGGCCATGTCGCTGAGCGGGGGCGTGCCGCCATCGGTGGCCTCCAGTGTCAGGTAGTACTCGTGGGACGCCTCGTAGTCCAGGGGCTCGATGACGAAGACGTCACCTGCGGAGGTTGGGGGAGAGAAGGGGGGTCATTTTATTTATCTATCTATTTATCACTTTTCACTGAGAGGCCATCTTGCCTCCCTCACCCCGCCTCCTCCGCCTGTACGTACCGGTCTTGGGGTCCACGCTGAACGCGCCTCGCTCGTTGCCGCTGACGATGGCGTAGGCAATCTCGCCGCCGGCCTCGGCGTCGCGGCTGGCGGCGTGCACCCGCAGCACCTGCGTCCCCGCCGCCACGTCCTCCGGCACGGTGGCCAGGTACTCGCGCCGCTCGAACACCGGCGGGTTGTCGTTGATGTCCAGCACGGCCACGGCCACGGTGCACAGCGCCGACAGGCGCCGCGGCGAGCCCCGGTCGGTTGCGCGCGCCCGCAGCTCGTACGTCGCCCGCGCCTCGCGGTCCAGCGGGCGCCCCAGGCTCACCACGCCGCTGCGCTCGTCGATGGAGAAGTGGCCGTCGGCCGAGTCCGCCAGCGAGTAGAGTATGTCGCCGTTCATGCCTGGGGGGGAGGTGGAGGGGGGGGGGAGGTGGAGGGGGGGGTGGTAGAGAGAGGAGCTGCGTCAGAAACTTTAACGGGATGCGATTTTCTTTTCTCGTAACGAGCTGTAATCCTGCTACGTGTCACAAAACTAGTTGTCGATAGTAAAAATCCCTCAAATGCTGTAAGCAGCCCCTTTTCAGGTTCCCAGGGGGGGACTGGACCAGACTGGACCCTACGTGATGAGCGGTATGGCACGCCGCCTCTTCGTCACCTCATAAAACACGGCGTCCTTGCCGTCGTCTCCATACCTCATAACGCCGCCGCCGCCCAGGAAACGAGACAGAGACAGATGGTGATAATAACTCTAATGTGTTTGCTGCGGGTGGCGGCCGCTCAGGATGTGCGCGGTTACACTGGCGTTTATCAACATCTCCTCCCCTCTCCCATGATCTCAGAGAGGAGAGGAGACAAGGGGAGAGGAGACAAGAGGACAGGGGACGAGACAAGGGGATAGGAGACAAGGGGACATGGGAGGAGCACAAGGGGACAGGGGAGGAGACAAGGGGACAGGAAAGGAGACCAGGGGAGAGGAGACGAGACAAGGGGAGAGGACAGAGGAGAGAAGAAGGGAGGGAGGGAGGGAGGGAGGAGAGGAGAGCAAGTGAGGAGGAGGGGGCCTGATTAGCGCTAATGCTGCCCACCCGCCACCTCCACCACCACACCAAATTACTCAGGGGGAAATTGCTTAATGACATTTAAGTGAGGCGCGCCAAACCATTTAACAATATTCACTCCCATCACCAATCATTTAGAATGTCTGACCGCCTATTATTCACATCGCCAATCATTTAGAATGTCTGACCCCCTATTATTCCCATGCACACGCGGCTAGAGGTGCAGGTAGGCTGCTGGCATCGCTCACTGGAGACAGCTCTACTGCTCTCATGTGGAACCAGTGAAGCGCGGAGTGTGACTCCGTCTGGGATGAAGAGATATCAGAGCAGCGCTCATGCATGGGGGGAGATCGAGGGAGGCAGAGGCAGGAATGAGGAGAACCTTTTTGACAGAGAGACAGAGACGGAGAGAGAGGACAGAAGAACAACAAAAAAATAGGGGAGGGGGGAGGGGGGGAGGGGACCGAAAGAACGGCAGACAGACGGAGAGAGAGAGGGAGAGAGAGAGAAAGAGAGAGAGAGAGAGGGAGAGCGAGAGAGAGAGAGAGAGAACAAGATATACGGAGTGGAATAAGGGAGGGCTCAGGAAGAGACACAGAGGAATGCATGCGTCTGCATAACTTCCCTTTATCTCAGATCCAGAGCACTGGCCCGGGCCTGCCGGTATCAGTGTGGTCCCCCCCCCACCCCCCCCCACCCATGGTCCCCCACCCACCCCTGGACATCCCCCCACTCCACCCCACCCATGATCGCCCCCCCATGATTTTCAATCTATCGGACGGTAAGTTTTTAATAGTGCGTGTCCGTGTGTGTGTGTGTGTGTGTGTGTGCCTTTTCTGATGGTCCAGTGCCATGGGAAGGGGCTAAGAGACCAGTGAGGGTAATTTTACCTTGATCAAAAGCAAACTCTGGCTGGATTGTGTGTGTGTGTGTGTGTACAGTATGTGTGTGTGAGAGAGAGAGAGGTGTGTGTGTGTGTACAGTATGTGTGTGTGAGAGAGAGAGAGGTGTGTGTGTGTGTGTGTGTGTACAGTATGTGTGTGTGAGAGAGAGAGAGGTGTGTGTGTGTGTGTGTGTACAGTATGTGTGTGTGAGAGAGAGAGAGGTGTGTGTGTGTGGCTGCTGCTACCCAGTTCTCCTCGCCGTACCGACACAAATCACAGAATACAGATGTAGCGCTGTCTGCGGTGGACGGGTGCAGATGGGATCCCGCAGGTCCGGCTGCACCTGAGAACCGGGCGCCTGAGAGAGGAAACGCTCGTCTAATCAGGCCCTGTGTCCACGCTGCAGCATCCCTCGTTCTCTTCAGTGAGAATCAACGGTGGGCTCGCTCAATGGGGGGAAAAAAGGCTGCTCAGCAAAACAACTGCTACCCGCTGCTTTTTAGCTGTCTAAAGTATGGCTGTTTAGCTGTCTAAAGTATGGCTGTTTAGCTGTCTAAAGTATGGCTGTTTGTACATGAAACACACGCAGAAACGTTTAATCATGCTTTCGCTTCGAGCCGACCCGATTACTGTAATGCACCGTTTCCCTGGCCTCCCCCAAAAACCACTGAGACCTCAGCTCATTCAAAACTCTGCAGCCCGACTATTAACAAAAACCAAGAGGAGAGAGCAGGTTAGTCCTCTCAGCTGCTCTGCACCGGCGTCAGGGTAACATTTAGAGTTGATTTGAAGGTCCTCCTCCTTATATACAAAGCCCTTAATGGGCGAGGCCCAAGCTACACTGCTAACTCCCTTGTCAACTACTCGCCTTCAAGAACACTGTGATCATCCACTGCTGGTTTACTAGAAGTTTCCAGCAACAGTCGGAAGAAAATCAGGAGTGCAGACTTTGTCAATTATGCCCCAAAGATATGGAACACAATTAGGGCTGGGCGATATGGACAAAAACATGCATTGCAGCGATGCAATTTTTTGGCGATATATATTCCAATATATTTTGTTTGTTTAAAACAGAAATAAGCAAACATGTAAACTTATGTCCTATGAGGTTAGAACTAAACAGTGATCCTCGCGTTTGCTTACACCGGTAGCCAAGTGTCTTGACTGCGTTCCAAAACGCCTACTAATAATGCATCCCTTAGTTTTTGACAGTCATCAAAATTAAAAAGTTGAGCAAAAAGTTTGTAGCATGACATGTTTTGAGTTAGCATAGCAGGGGGAAAAAGAGAAAAACATTGTCCCTTGCGATGTGACTATAGCGCATGTGCACATTGCGATGGCGATGCATAAACGATATATTGTGCAGCCCTAAACACAATACCTATGTATATAGTAAGCTATAGGTAAGCTTTTTAAAATGTTGTATTTTACTTGATTCCTTGTCTTAAACTTCTTTTATTGTGTTTTATCTTCCAACTTATTTTTAGTTTTTGTTCATTTTGTCTATTTTAATGTGAAGCACTCTGTGCATTTAAATTCTCTGTTGTAAAGCACTTTGAGCTGCATTTATGTGTATGAAAGGTGCTATACAAATAAGGTTGTATTATTATTATTGTTGTTGTTGTTGAAAACAGTTACAAATTTTGGACAAAGCTCATCAGGCGTCAATGCCCCAAAAAGTCGCCCGTCAAAACGCTTGTTTTCGCCAGCCCTCCATCCAGTACACCTGATATCCAGGGTCAGGCAGCTCCGTTGTGACTACCCCCCCCCCCCCCCCCCCCCCCCCCCACACCCCCCTTCCTCTTTCAACCATTTTACCGTCGCAGTGACTCTTCCATCTTCATCTGTCAACCTGTCAAGCTTCATCACCCGCAGAAGTGAGCAATGACTGAGACGTGTGTAGAAAGTGAGAGAGAGATATAGAGAGATAGAGAAAGAGAGAGGGAGGGAGAGATAGAGAAAGAGAGAGGGAGGGAAGGATAGAGAGAAAGAGACATAGATATAGATAGAGAGAGGGAGGGAGAGATAGAGAGAGAGAGAGGGAGGGAGAGATAGAGAGAGGGAGGGAGAGGTGAGGTGGGCTGACGTGTCTCTCCAGGTTGAGACACCCTGTCCCCCGCTGTCCTGGAGGCGTCTTTAACTAACAGCGAGGGGGACGGGGGGACGAGTAGCAAGCGCGCTGTGGGCTGGGCGCGGCGAGCGCTCGGCAGCGTGGGAGTGACGGGTCACACAAGCGCTCCGCCTGAACTTTTTGAAGTGTCCAGTTTGAAGGAGGTCTTTTTTTTGTGGGGGGGGGGGGTTGTTAGTTCGTGATAGTCTCTCCTGGTAATGCTGGAGGTGCAGTTGGGACTGCGACTATCCAAGGGGCAAATGGAAAAATTGCCATTAGGCCCTCTGAGAATTGAGTGGCTTTATGGAAAAAAAAGGAACATTTCATTAGAGTGAAATGGAGCTTTTAATTTGACGAGTTGATCGTTCGTGAAATTCCACACTCTATCATCCGGTCTCTCTCTCTCTCTCATTGAGAAGTGGGCTTTTGGTGCAAAGTGCAACGGGGATTACTTGAGCATTGTAGAGTCAGCAGTGCTGCAGAAAAGCAATGCGACTTAAGTAATCAAAGCACATACAAGTTGCTGCATTTCTCTAGGTATTATATAACACTGCAGGCCTCAGCCGCCCGCACCTGCTGGTGAGTGGTTATTATGCCTTCGCTCCTACGGCCATCCACCCCTACGGATGAGAGTTGGAATGGTACGCCCCACCTCTAAACGGGAATGGTACGCCCCAAATTTCCCGTTCACTAAAGGCCCCCGGGGGTCTCGGCGTTTCTTACCGGCGTCGGCGTCCGTCGCCAGGAGCCGGGCCACGTAGGTGCCGACC
The DNA here is from genome assembly GCF_949987555.1 of Borostomias antarcticus. NCBI lineage: Eukaryota > Metazoa > Chordata > Actinopteri > Stomiiformes > Stomiidae > Borostomias > Borostomias antarcticus. The sequence continues at coordinate 6,651,638 of NC_140253.1, forward strand.
TCCGTGTTCTCGAAGACGGTGATGGCGTAGGGGTCGGCGGCGAACTGCGGCGCGTTGTCGTTGACGTCCTCCACGGCGATGTGGACGTCGGCCTCGCAGTGGCGCCCGCCGCCGTCCAGCGCGCGCACCTTGAACCGGTGCTCCTCCTGCTCCTCGCGGTCCAGGGGCTGCAAGGTCTTCAGCTCGCCTGTGGCAGCGGGGGGGGGGGGGGGAAGAGGGGAGGGAGAGTGAGGAACACATAAAATACACACACACACACGGTAAAAACAAACAACAGTGCCAGTACACAGACACAAACACACAAGGGGTTCTTAAAAGCTTGCCCCTTGCGTTCTGTACCCACTTTTACGCGCCCTGGCGCTTACAGGCGAGTAGTCTTTTAAAAGGCTGATGTTTTACAAGGACAGGATCGTATGGGGAATTCTGTCACCTGGCCTGTGCCCCCTTTCCAGTGACGCAGAGTGGAAGTGTAGCGGAGCGGAAGACGGACAGTGATTGAAAAAGAGTTAAAAAGTGAGATTGTTCATCTCTACACTCCTTCTACGACTGTTGGCTCCAGTGACGCTTCCCTCGGGGATCTCCGGATCTGATGTGTGTTGGTGTGTCTGTGTGTGTGTGTGTTTGGATAAGGGGAAGGAGCGTATGTGCGTGCGTTCGAGTGTGTGTGTGTGTGTGTGTGTGTGTGTGAGGGGACAGACCTCGTCTGCTCTCGTCTGTCGCTGTCTCCCTGCTCTACTTCAAACACGTCCGAGCCGCTAATGGCTTTTTGGAGAGGAGGAGGAGGAGAAGAAGAGAGAAGAAGAAGAAGTCTACTTTTGTGAATCCCCCAGGGGAGGTTCGGAACTCGTTTTGACCCATCCTGGCAGTGGGCTGCCGCGGTATGGCGCCCGGGGACCAACTCCACATCTCTGCCAGTGACAGGAGTATTAAACCTTAACACACATGCCTTTCTGATTGGTGGGAGGCAACCGGAGCACCTGGAGGAAAGCCACACAAACGCGGCGAGAACATGCAAATTCTATACCCTGGGACGAGGAGGGGAGAGGAGGGGAGGAGAGAGGAGGGGAGAGGAGAGGGGGGGTTGGGGAGAGGAGGGGAGAGGAGAGGATGGGAGAGGAGAGGAGGGGAGGAGAGAGGAGGGGAGAGGAGAGGGGGGGAGAGGAGGGGAGAGGAGAGAAGAGGATGCGAGAGGAGAGGAGGGGAGGAGAGAGGAGGGGAGAGGAGAGGGGGGGAAGGGGAGAGGAGGGGAGGGGAGAGAAGAGGATGGGAGAGGAGAGGAGGGGAAGGGAGACCTATATAAATAAATAATTGAGAGGGAAAGAAGCACAGGAGGGAGTCCTGGCAACCAGTCAGTCGAGGAAGGAGAAGGATGGAGTTGGCATCTAAGAGAGCTTTAGTCTCTGGTGTCCTGGAACGCCAGCCCCTCCTAAACAGGCCTCTCCGGGACCCCTCTCATGAGCCCCTCCTAAACAAGCCTCTCCGGGACCCCTCTCATGAGCCCCTCCTAAACAAGCCTCTCCGGGACCGCTCTCATGGGCCCCCTTGGCGCTGCTCGCTCGCATGCGATAATCATTCTGGTTGTCACGGAATACCGCGAGGAAACCTTCCGGGAGAGAAGGCGCCCGCTGCCACAACGGTATCTCTCTCAACCGGCGTGGCCGGTCTCTCCTCCGGAGAGCAGAAACAAACAGATGCCTTTGTTTGTTTTCCAGCGGTGGGGTTAACGGCGGAGTCGGCGTCGTGTTTCGATGAAAGAAAGCACGTTCGCCGAGCGCACCGGCTGGTGCAGAATCCCAGAGTAGCACCGCTACTTCCGAGGGGGGCGGGGTTAAGGGGGGCGGGGTTAAGGGCCGACGGCTGAGTGGAGGCAGCTGTCCGCCGGAGCTTCTTTTTCTCCCTCCGCCCCCTCGAGGGAAATGTCTTGGAGCGACTTAAGTGACCGACAATATGGCGTACACACTCCAAGTCCCACAGGCACACAGACACACACGCGCATCCTTCAGATGGCAATCATAATTCATAATCTGAAAGCGTGCCGTGTGCATGACTGCGGGCGCGGACGGCGAGGGTGGGGGGGCGGTTGGGACAATGACAGCGGTTTGTTTGTGGTTTTGATTTCGGAGGGCCCTCGGTCTCAGTGGGAAGAGACACGCTAGTTTGACACGGCTGTGTGTGACAGGACCATATATCAAAACCATATAACTATATCAAATCACCATATTGTAAAATCATCCTCCGTTTGTGTGTGTGTGTGTGTGCGTGTGTGTATCCCCATGTTTGTGCTGCCTGACTGGATGATTATTCTGTACATGTAAGTGGATCCGCCATTAACCGACCGCACTCTCCCTTGTGAGGTTCACGGTGACCTTGGACGTGGCTTGAAAGCGTGAACCTGCGGCCATTCTGACGAGCCGCTGAAAGCGTCGGGGGGACGTCCTGTTGACTGACAGTGACCGTCATTAGACGGCCCCTGATCAGCCATGCAGGATCATGGACACGACAGTCAACTCATGGCCGTGTAGTGCCAGACACACACACACACACACACACACACACACACACACACACACCTGTATCCGGGTCGATGGTGAACAGCTCGGCTCCTGCTCCCTGCAGCTCGTAGGAGATGTGGGCGTTGGAGCGGATGTCGGCGTCCGTGGCGGAGACCTGCAGGATGAGCCTGCCGGCCGGGGAGTCCTCCGGAACACTCTCCCTGTACAGGGACTGAGAGAGAGGGAAGGAAGGAGGGAGGGAGGTAAGGAAGGAAGGAAGGAAGGGAGGGAGGGAGGAAGGAAGGAAGGAAGGAAGGAAGGAAGGAAGGAAGGAAGGAAGGAAGGAAGGAAGGAAGGAAGGAAGGAAGGAAGGAAGGAAGGAAGGAAGGAAGGAAGGAAGGAAGGAAGGGAGGGAGGAAGGGAGGGAGGAAGGAAGTAGGGAAGGGGAAATGGGGAGAGAGGGAGGGAGTGATGGAGGGAGTGAGAGAAGAAAGGAGCGGAGTTGGAAAGTGAAGGAAGGAGTAGTAGGGGAGAGAGAGAGAGAGTTGAGAAAGTTGAGAGAGGGAAAGACGTGGGTGAGGAGAAAAATAGATGTGGCGAAAGATGGAAGAGATGTGGACGTGTGGAGAGGGAGAGATGGAGGGGATTGAATAAGAGTGTGTGTGGAGAGAGTAGGGTATTAAGAGACCATTTATCGACCGTGGGCCGACCGCCATAACCTGAACCTAAGCGACAATGCAGTCTGCAATTGAATGTGGTAGGAAAAATGGCTTTCCCAAAAGCTTAATTCGCAGAGCGACCATTTCAGGCTCCCCCATTACCCTCCGCCCCCTCCCTCTCTCCCTCGCTCCGCCCCTCCGTGACTGGGGACTTGGCATGCAGGGCGGTTGCACCCTTCCTGTCTCCTAACCCCTCTCCTAACAGACAGCGCCCCACGGGGGACAGTTTTTCTTTTTTTTTACTCAGCAGCAACAGTCACCTTCTCGCACACGGGACTGTTGTCGTTGGCGTCCAGGACCTTGACCTCCACGGTAGCCTTGGCGGCGAAGGTGCCGTCCGTGGCCGTGATGTTAAGCAGGTAGTTGTCGCGTTCCTCGCGGTCCAGGGGCTTCCGGACCGAAACCTTCCACTCATTCTGGACGTGCTCGATGGCGAACTGGCCGAGCGGGTCGCCGCCTGCACACAGATAATGGGGGGAGAGAATTATGAACAACACAGGCTTCCGTGCTTTTTGGAGAGGGCTTGAGGGTGTTAATTTGTGTCTGAGTGTGTGTGAGTTTTAGTGTGTGTGTGTGTGTGTGTGTGTGTGTGCGTGTCTCATGTGTGGGCTGTACTGGGACCAGGATGAAAAGAATAATAGATGGGTTGGACAGCCAACTCATCTACTAGAGCAGTTTTTGATTCATACAAGCACGTATTTAGTAGTCTCACTAATATAAGACATGAGTATAATTCGTCACTAATACTTCAAATTTAAAATCCCAAACAGGCACACCTGCACACACAGGAACTCATTATAGCGGGTGTGCTCAGCATGGAAGAAAATACACGTCTAAGCACCTGAGAGTTCATGTGCGAGCTGGATAATCGTGTCTTGTAATATAAAACTTGGCATAGTTATCCACACTTGCTAATTAACACCAGCCGACGAGCATTTGCAGAGTCAATTTCAAAGTGATCCTGAGAGAGAATTATATATTTCTATATCTATTTCTATATATATATATCTAATTTTTTCTGCCGACCTAAATATTTGTCTTGAGCTTTTGCTCTGATTAGCTAGACGATTAAAAAGCGTTTGCAGATAAAGGGTGCATCTAATATTTCTGGGAGCAGATATTATCTTCACATTAAGTGCTCTAAATTGTAATCCCACACAAGCTGTGTTTATTGAACCATGGCATATATGAGTAAAAGGGCAAGGGAGGGTTAAACATATGCCAGAAGCCTGGTAGTTATGTACCATTTGCTGCACTGCGTCTAGGCAATCAGCTCTCACTGTAAAAGCCACAAACCAAACACCCTGCCTAACTATGTGAGGAGCTGTAGCTATATCAGCACTTTCCAAACCAACTTTTAAAGTCTGTTAAAAGCTACTCAGCTCTGTACTGACTGACCTTCACATTCGATCTAATGGTCTTAACAAATTGCCAACTTGCCTCTAAAGATACATTTGTGATGTGCTAGCATGTGTGGTTTTGTAATTTGTGTCTTGTGTGTTCTTTTTTGTATAACTTTGTATGTTGCTTTTACTCTACTGTTGGTTATTGTTCTGTGTCTTTGCTTTGACTTGCCAAGAGACTACAGATGTGAATTCGCTTGCAGCTATATATTCTGGTATGGTGCATCAAATGGTGACATTTATGTTTGAACTGTACACTGTCCCTTTTAAATAATGTTTTAAATGAAATAAATGCCCCATCATGCCCGACAATATCTGTATAATCAATAGATAAACCCACCTGTGATGAAGTAGTTGACTTGTTTGTTGATGTCCTCTGTGTCGGCGTCTGTGGTGCTCAGGATGGCGATGACACCGCTGGGCGGGGGGTCGTCCTCGCTCACCGTGCCCTTGTAGATCTCCGCCGTGAAGCGTGGCGGGCTGTCGTTCACGTCCGCCACCTTCACCTCCACCGTGGCGCTGGTCACCAGCTGGACCTTGTCCCCACGGTCGGCGGCCAGGACCGCCACCGTGTACCGGCTCGTCTTCTCACGGTCTAGCTCCTTCAGGGTGGTCAGCCATCCGGTCTCGCTGTTAATGGAGAAGAGCTCGGAGATCTCCTCGGACGTCTGCCTTGGGTCTAGGCTGTAGACCACCTGGCCGTTGGTGCCGGAGTCCAGGTCGGTGGCTCTGACCTGGATCACCTGCGTGCCACCCGGGAGGTTCTCCACCACCACGGCCTCATACGGGTCCGACTCGAAGACGGGCTTGTTGTCGTTGAGGTCCTTCACCTGGATATTGACGTCGACAGAGGTCACCACCTCATAGTCCTCCTGCTCACTCCGAGCCACCAGTGTCAGCTGGTACCATTTGGTGGTCTCGTGGTCGAGGCTCTTCTCCAGCTTCAGAGCTCCCGTGTCGCGGTCCACAACAAACACCTCCTCCTGGTTGCTCTCGGGGGTGTTGCCTTTCACCAGGCTATAGAACACCGGCTGTTCACTCGCCGCCTGGATGACGTCGATCTCGGCGCCGATGGGAAGGTCTTCTGCGATAGTGAACCGGTAGTGGGGCTCCACAAACTTGGGGACAGCGACCTCGGGGCCAACGACCCTGATGTAAACCCGCACCAAGGACTGCTTGGGTGGATTCCCGCCATCCGTTGCCCTGACGAAGAACGCGTAGAGTTCATTCTCGAGCCCAATGAGGCTCTCCTTTGTGACGATGACGCCGGTGTGGCGGTGGATTTCAAAGTTCTCGTCCACATTCTCCACGTCGGCCTCGATGGCGAACGCGATGTCGGCGTTGCTCCCTTCATCCGTGTCGGAGGCGGCTACCTTGAGCACAGTGGTTCCCCGTTGGACGTCCGACGCCACGTTGGCCCTGTACTCCGCCGCCCTAAACTGCGGAGCATTGTCGTTGACGTCCGTCAGAATGACGTTGATGATGCAAAAGCCGATTTTCCCGCCACCATCCATCGCCATGAGAGAGATAGGGATGACCTTCTCCATGGTGTTTTCGCGGTCAAGGCTTTCCAGGGTGAAAATCTCCCCATTTTCACTGACGGAGAATTTGTCCTTGGCAAAGTCGTTGATGATACGATAGGTCAGGTGCCCGTACGTCCCGCTGTCCTCGTCGGTGGCTTTGGCCTCGGCGACCAAGGTGCCGACCTTCGAGTTCTCCACCAGCTCCACCACATAATCGAGCTGGGGGAAGGCAGGCGTGTGGAAGTTGGCTCCAATTACCGTCACTTTAACAAGGGCAGAGCTCCTGAACACGCCGTCGGACACTGACACATTGAGGTTGTACAGAGGCTCCATGTGTGGCCTTCGGTGGTTGGATATGACAATGTCCCCTGTGTTTTTGTCCATGGCGAGGTTCTGATCCTCATTGCCAGAGAGGATCGAGAATTCCAACCTCCCCGTGTCTGAGCTGTCTGCGTCCGATGCCTGGACTTGGGTGATGAAGTGACCGCGGGGGGCCAGCTCGCTGACCGTCGCCTCGTAAACGCTCTCCGTGAACACCGGGGCGTTGTCGTTCAGGTCGGTGACCTCAACGGTTACAGTGACGTCGCTGGAGAGGGCTGGGACTCCTCCGTCCACGGCTCGGATTGTCAGCGTGTGCCGCTGGCTTTCCTCGTGGTCCAGCATTTGAGCCGTCCAGATGACTCCCGTGTCGCGGTCGATGCTGAAGTAGTCGGAACTCTTTCCCTTTTCCTCAACTAACTGATAGAAGAGGACTTTGTTGTTGCCCGTGTCAGCGTCTTTGGCTGAGACTTGCAAAACGGACGTGCCGATGACCGAAGCCTCGGAAATGTTCCCGTTGTACAACGCCGACAGGAACACGGGGTGGTTGTCGTTGACGTCTTCCAGAATGATGTCCACAAACACGTCAGAGTGCGCCCCGGTCAGAGAGTCAGTGGCTCGGACGCTTAACTTATAGGCCGGGTGTGCCTCAAAGTCTAGTGGTTGGATCACGTGGATGACGCCCGTGTTGAAATTGATGGAGAACTGACCGAAGGGGTCCCCCTCTGAGATGGTGTAGACGATGCGCGGCCCCTCCGAGTCATTGGCCTGAACGTGGACTACTGGCGTGTGCAGCTGGATGTTCTCCGGGATTTCGATGCTATAAAATGGCTTCTCGAACACGGGCATGGCCTTGTTCACAACGGTGATGGGCACTTCGACTTGTGCCGACAGGGCCGGCTCCCCGCCGTCTTTGGCCACGACGCTGATGACGAACTCTGTGTTCAAAGACTCTTTCTCAAACTGCTTCTTCAGGGAGATTTCCCCCGAGGGGCTTATCTGGAAGTGCTCGTGGTGTTCCTTCAGGTAGTAGTGGATTTCGGCGTTGCGGCCCATGTCACCGTCCACGGCCGTGACCTGCCGGATGACCTGGCCCTCCTCAGCGTCCATCTGGATCAGGGCGTGGTAGGGCAGGTTCACGAACGCGGGCTGGTTGTCGTTCGCGTCTTCCACCGTCACCGTAACCAGAATGTGGGCCACCTCTGCAGATGTGTCCTCCTTGGTGACCTCGACCACTATGTCGAACGTGTCCTGGACCTCGCGGTCGAACAGTATCCCAGTGGTGGAGAGCACCCCGGAGGTGCGGCTGACTTCAAACCTCCTGTCGGGATTCAGGATGGTGTAAAATAGCGGCTCATTGATCTGGTTGCCCACGGCGGCGATGACCGCCAACGTTTTCTTCTCTGCAGAGTTTTCTTGGACGTAGGCCTTGTAGGACTCCCCAGTGAACCTCAAGCTGCTCCCCTTGTTCTCCTTGACGTTTATCTTCACCGAAGCCACGCTAGCAAACCGGCCATCCGAAACCCTCACCCTCAACTCATACCTGCTTCTCAGCTGGGTGACGTTCTGGATGGAGATCACACCAGTGGTGGGATCCATTTTGAATTTATCGCCGATGTTACCCTCAGAGATGGAGAAGAAGAGTTTGGAGTTTGGCCCCGAGTCCGAGTCTGTAGCGTTGACCTTGATGACCTCCACGCCTTTGTAAGTCGGTACTATGACCGTCGTCTCGTACAGCTCTTGGCTGAATTGTGGCAAGCAGTCGTTGACGTCGATGACCTCGATGGTCACGTTGGCGGCCGTCTCAGAGAACAAGCGTGGCATTCCCAAATCGTGCACCTGAACTGTGAAATGGAAAACGCTCCTCTGTTCGTAATCCAGAGCTGTTGTGGTTCTGATGGCGCCTGTGCTAGAGTCAATCGCAAAGTAATTGTGGGCAAAGGGCTCCACGATCTGATAGGCCAGCATGGCATTGCGATCGCGGTCAATGTCCTGGGCGCGGACGACAAGCGGAGTGTTCTGACGGGTCAAGACCACGCTGTTGATAGGGGCCGACTCACTGACCATGCCTGTGAACTCTGTTTGAAGGAAGACGGGGGCGTTGTCATTTTCGTCCTTCAGGTGGATCAGCAGGGTGGTGTTGCTGGCCTGACCGGCCATGTTGGTGCCCTGGATGATAAGTCGGTACTCTGGAGTGATCTCGTAGTCCAGAGCCCTCTGTGTCACCACCACTCCAGAGTTGGGGTTGATGTCAAAGGCGCTGTTAACGTTTCCGCCTTTGATCTGGTAGAAGACAGACGATTGGCTGGTGGCTGTAACCAGGCTCACAAAAGTTCCCGGGAGGGCCAGTTCGCTGACCTCAGCAGAGAACTCCTTTTCGGCGAACCTGGGGACGGCGTTGTCGGAGATGGTGACCACAATGCGGGCGGTAGCTGTGGCGGACATGGGAGGTGTTCCTTTATCGGTAGCCTTCACAGCCAGCTCAAACTGGTTCTTGCTGCTTCGGTCCAGCTCCTTTGCCACGGTAACAGTTCCGAGCACCGGATCGATGGCGAATGAGTTCGCAACATTTCCTGTTCAAATTAAGAAAAGAGAGAGAGAGGGGGGGGGGGAGAAAAGATGTATTACTGCAGTTGCCATGGCATTGATTTCCAATCTAATTTGAAATTGTTTGCATTTCTTACAGATTAAACCTGGAGTTTAATTTGAGAGCCACGTAACGAGTGCAAATCAAATGGAAATCTTGTCGGCATTAGCGTCAAAGTCAGACCTACGGCCACCGCTTACAGCAGCACTCTGAGCCCCATGGCCGCTGCCGTCGACGGGCATCGGCAAAGACTGCACAATTGTGCCACATTTGCTGTTGCAGCTCAAATGCAATTCAATGTTTCGTCACCCGTTCCGACATTCTGAGCCAGCCATCCCCCGGCGAGATCTCACTCTCTCCAGCAAGTTACATTTCAATCAGATTGAGTCATCTCAAATATCTGAAAAATTTACATACTCAAACAAAGAGCTCGGCTAATAAAAACATGTCTCCCCCTCCCATGACACGGGGTGTTTGCTGAGAAAACAATGGTGGGAAATTCATAGGCGGCAACTGCTCGACTCCCACAAATTCGGAGATCCTCTGGCAAAGACCCGGGAGTCCTCCCACTCGCGCTCAACTATGCCATTCATGACTGGGGGGCGGTGGGCCGACGACCCCTGGGTGACTCGCATACATTTTTCCAGCTGATGTGCTAACCGGGGGCCAGTGCTAAGCGTGCCTCTGTGCTGAGGCAGAGCTGGGGGGGGGGGGGGGCGGGGACGTCATGCTAGGGGAATTTTCTTCTGATGCGCTAAGAATGAGCGGCCGGCCTAGCTTTCGATGGGGGGCAGAGGACGGGGGGACCAACCTGACTCGATGCTGTAGACGATCTCGGCGTTCCGACCCGTGTCTTTGTCCAAGGCGGTGACCTGGAGCACGGCGGAGCCTACGGCGGCGGACTCAAAGACGCGGCCGGCGTACGGCGAGCCCACGAACCAGGGGGCGTTGTCGTTGGTGTCCTCCACGTTGACCATGACCCGCACCAGGTTCCTCTTGACGGGGATGTCCTGGTCACGCACCTGGGGAGGGAAGAGAGAGAGGGAAGGAGAGAGAGAGAGAGGAAAGGAGAGAGAGAGAGGGAAGGAGAGAGAGAGAGAGAGAGAGAGGGAGGAAGGGATGGACAGAGAGAAGAACGAGAGGGGGAGCGATGGAGAGAGAGAAAGGGGAGGGAGGAAGAGATGGAGAGAGAGAAGAGAGAAAGAGAGCGGGGGGAGAGGAGGGAGGAAGGGATGGAGAGAGAGAGGGAGGGAGGAGGGGATGGGGAGTGAGGAAGGAATGGCGAGAGAAGAGTGATAGAGATTGTGAGAGAGAGGGAGGGAAGGTGAGAGAGAAGAGGAAAAGGAAAAAGGAGTGAAAAGTAACAAGAAAAAAGAGAAAGGCGAGAGAGACAGACATGAGAGAGTGAGAGATAATAAACAATAGATAATTCTCTTTCCTCAACAGTAACTTAATTAAATGGAAAACTCATCACGTCTTCATAGAAAAAAAAGAGCAGCAAACAAACATTATATTGCAATTTGTCATGGACATGCCTCAGTTCTCAGCAAATCAAAAGAGTAAACAGTGAACGCTGGTGTGAATCACCCCAGATGTACTGTGCACATGGCTGGTTCTGAAGGGCCAATATGGGCCAACAAACAAACAAATAAACAATTAACCTGACTCAGTTGCAGCGGGAGATTTAGCTGTCGAAAAATAATATTTCCACCTGAGAAACCAAGCTTTTCCGTGTGATTTGTTCTGATACATTTTGACATTCCGCACCTTCTCCTCATCAAGTCCCAAGTCGTGTGCAGTGAAAGGAATAAGGAGTGCATTCACCTCCTTTGAGAAAGCAAAGCAATATAACAACTTGCGATCACGTCCAGCGTACCATTTCTGTTTCAATAACTCGGCGGACAGAGCAGCGTCAGTCAGGACTCATCGGCGATATGCCGGCGGCGCGAAAGACCCCCTTACCATGACCGTGAGGACGTGGTGCCTCATGGTCTCGTGGTCCAGTCTCTCGGCGGTGTAGAGCGCGCCGGTGCCCGGGTCCAGGCGGAACTTCTTCAGGCTGAACGGGTCGGTGCTGCTCAGCAGGGTGAAGGTCAGCTTGTTCTTCTCGTCCTGGTCGGTGGCGGCGATGCGCAGCACCTCGGTGTCGGGCGCCGTGTCCTCGGGCACGCTAGCCTCGTAGCGGGGCTGCGAGAACCGCGGACGGTGGTTGTTGGTGTCGATGACACGGATCAGCACCTGGCAGGGGGGGAGGAGGGGGAGGGGAAGAACCGTCAAATAAGGATCCCTCGATCACGAGCGGTGCCCTCTCTCTCTCTCTCTCTTTTCTCATTAGTTCTCGATCTCCCTCCCACCCTGTCTTCCCCCACGTTGTCTCTTTCTTCTTCTCTGGTAACGAGCGGCGGTGTGTAGATCAATACATATAATGGCAAAAGCGATATATTAACCACGCGGTCACTCGCCACCGCCGAGACGCAGGGCAGGAAATCGAAGTCGGGCGAACCCCTGATGATGAATTAAGAGCTATGCAAGCAAGCGCCGAGGAGCGGTGAAGCCACAGGTGCTCTCTTGATAAATAGCCGACGTGGCGCGACGCCACTAGCGGGAGAACGGGCCGGGGTCGTGCGGTTGGCGGAGGCCTCGCAACGACGTCAGCAAGGGAGGGAACAGTTTGCTCGGCGTGGCTTTGGAAATAACCGAGGTAAGCTACCAGGGGATGAGGATGCAGAAATGAACAGGGACGCGCCGTTTCAAAAGAGTAACTCAGTTCTAGCGTCTCGCCTCCCGGTACGTACGCCCTCTCGCGAAACGTGCCGGCCGGCGAACGGCGGGGGGTCCGATTGTGCCTAACAAGGAAAACAGAGATGGGAAAAGAAAACAGGAAAATTCCAGGGGGGGAATTTTATCAACACCAGTCACTCGTCTGCCAGACTTCCGAGGAGGGGATTACCGCGGGTGGGGTGGGGGGGGGGCTGGTGGAACGCTGCCGCTGCCTACCGGACCAGCAGGGGAGCCTCTGCCAATCACGGGGCGGACAAAAGAGATAAACCCTGGGATTAGACACCTGCATGCCAGACACTAGGGGGCAGCGTCCCACATGGGAATATACAAGACAAAGCTGCTGGGAGCTGGGACAGTGTGGGTGGGGGTTTGGGAAAGACAGGCCAAACTCTACCACTCCAGCTTCAACGCCAACCCCCCCCTTCACGCCATCACTGATGACTGTCGAGGTGTCGCTGACGGGTACTCTATAGACAAATATAGAATAATCTGCCGGCTCCGATAACGTGCGCAATCTGCCGAGCGCTGTGATGTTGGCAGTGTGAGCCGGGCTCGCAGATGCTATGCGAGCGGGTGGGATCTCGGCTACATGCTAGCAGCCAGGGCCGGAGCGTGTGGGCTGGCAGATTGCGGATGTATGCTGCCAGTGTGAGTTACGTCAACGCTAACGGGCATTGCCTAGCGCTATCTTGCGTGCGCTCGGAGACCGTTTCAATGTGTGCGCCTGTGCGACCTGAATGGCGGTTGGAGGCTTGTTTTAGAAACTGACGGAGCGATCCTTTAAAGAGGTGTGAGAATCTGGGTCTCTGGCTGTGTGTGTGCGTGCGTGTGTGTGTTTCAGCCAGTGTCTCTTCAAGCATCTTGTTTCATGTCAAGCCAAGACGTCACGCTGCCAAGGGTCCCGCGTGTCTTGCGATCCACTTTCCACAAATGTACACATGCGCACGCTTGGCCAACACACACGCACACACACACACACACACACATCCAGACACACAAACACCCCCCCCCCGCCCTCCCCTACAGAGCTGGGCCCCTAGCACAATGCCTCTCAATCTGGCCTGTGACAGATAGCAAGGTCTCCTG
>NC_140253.1:6667046-6709546 GCF_949987555.1 Borostomias antarcticus
ACACAGGACACCCGTTCCGGAAAACAGAACCAAAGTACAAAACCATCGCCTCCCTCGTCTTTAATCCGCTCAAGGACTTGAAACGCGTGCTTTTGGGTACTTTGGTCCCGAGGTCACATGCGCGGAGCCATGAGAATAGACAAGGTCTTGTTTCAGGGTTATCCTCAAACTTGATTACTCAATGTAATCTTCAGTGATTAAGAGAAAACAGACTGCCCATTCGCCCCCGCGGGCGTCCCACCCACCCCTATAAGTCGACGCGACCCCGTGGGGAGTGCAGATAAAGGAACTTAAAATCAAAGGCCCTTCCGCTCTCAAATTCTAAAAAAAGATCAACAAAGGATAACATGCCGAGGTACACTAAGTTACACCAACTTAATCGGCTCTCCACTGAGCTCCACCAAACCGCAACATTTCCTACATAATTTGCGAAATACGTACAAATAAACGGACAAATATTAGCACAATGGGTCCGGTCGACCGGGATTGTGAGTCACGCTAGCTGGCGTGGGCGCTCGGCGCTGTGAGGACCTGTTGACGGGGAGGATGTGGGTGGGGGGGGTTAGAATTTGAGTGCAGGGCTGAGAAGCCTTGCCGCAGCGACGCACGGCGAACACAAAGACGCGGCCTCCCGTGTGGACTGCGTAGCCGAGCTGCGAGCCGGAGGCGGGCCGCCGCCGCGTTCTGTGACAGCTCGCGTGTGCACGCACACGCACACGCAAACACACACGCACGAACACACACCGAAAAACATGTTGAGACACACACAGGCCCTGATTAAAATGCGACGAGAGACACACACAAATCCCTCTGGAGAGGTTTGTGATCCCTGTATGTGTGTTTGGGCGGTCTGTGACAAATCATGTGTGATGGCGGGGAAGGGTGGGGGGGGGGGGGCTCCACAATAGCCGATAATGAGGACTGAAAAGCAGCGGGTTGAGGGTTCAAAGCCCCTCCCCCCTCCTTCAGCACTGGTACTAATTGCGTTATGTCATTTTTTTCTTTTGTGTAGCGCCCGACCCTCTGGTCAAAACACTCAGGCGGGGAGGGATGATTTGAAGATGCTTCGCGTACGGTTCTCTGAGAGGGGGAGGGGAGGGGGGGGGTGTCTTTGAACTCGACGCAGACTTCAAAAGACTGCTGCGTGCTGGAGGAGATGGGGAGGAGGGTGTGCGCCTGTTCTCGAGTTGTCTGGGGGAGTGTCTGTGTGTGTGTGTGTGTGTGTGTGTGTGTGCGTGTGTGTGTGTTTGTGGAGAGAGCGAGAGAGAGGAGGCGAGAGAGAGAGAGAGAGAGGGAGGGAAAGGATGAGAGAGAGCGAGAGAGAAAGAGAACACAAGAGAGAGAGAGAGACAGAGAGGGAGAATGAGAGAGAGGAAGAACGAGGAAGAGAAATAGAGACAGAAATAACGAGAGAGACAGAGAGGAAGAACACAAGAGACAGAAAGAGACAGAGAAAGAGAAAGAATGAGAGAGAGAGAGAGAGGAAGAGACAGAGAGAGAAAGAATGAGAGAGAGGAAGAACGAGGGAAAGAAATAGAGACAGAAATAACGAGAGAGACAGAGAGGAAGAACACAAGAGACAGAAAGAGACAGAGAGAGAGAAAGAACGAGAGAAAGAATGTGAGAGAGAGAGAGAGAGAGAGAGAGGGAGAGAGAGAGAGAGAGAGAGGGAGAGACGGGCTGAATGACAGGTTCTGACAATAGGTGCTCTGCGAGTGGTTCAGACGGTCTGCTCCGCCGAGGATGACAGCGTGGCACCGACGGGGTGGAGAGAGAGAGAGAGAGAGAGAGAGAGAGAGAGAGAGGTTCAAGCGAAGCCAGGCGGAGCGCGGCGGCCCGGATGATAAAAGGCCTTATTCACAGGCGGTGACAAACAAATAGAGTCTTTCTCTCGCGGCTCGCTGAAGCGACCTTTGAGAGAAGGGGGCCACAAAACCTTTCCCTGCTGCCGGCGTCCCACATGGCCAGAGCCACGTCTGGGGACGCCGACTTCTGAGGACGCTACGTGGCGTGTTCACAATCCGACTGACAAGCCGTGACTGTCCAGACAAAAGCTATTGGTGCCGCAGAGCAGGCGATATCGTACAGTAGCGCTCTGAAAGCACGGCCCGCCCGGCGAAACGCACACGCGCGGCGAAACACGCACGCGTCCGAACCGCGAACGGGCCGCTACGCTTGCAATGTGCTTTTTAACTGACGCCGCTTAACGCGCCCGCTTCTCGGCGGTCGGTGGCAACGTTGAGTTTAATGTGTGTGTTCGAGGGGGACTAACTTTACTAATTGTTTAGACGTCACCGCCCCCCCCCCCCCCCCCCCCCCCCCCACCGTACCCGGCCTACATACCTCCCTTGCCCTCGCCATTCAGGGGGGCCGCCGCGTCTCGGGTAAAGGGCAGGGACGAGAAGAAAGGGATGAGAAAAGACACGCAAGTTCAGAGAGTGAGAGAGAGAGAGAGAGAGAGAGAGAGACGGCAGAAGAGGCGGGGAGAGGCGAAGGAAGGAATGCGGGGAAAAGAATAATAAAAAAGGAGGAGGTCTAGACGGCACCGCTCTCTCCGCTCTGAGCCTGCCTCGGGAATGAGACAATGGAAGAATCCTGGAGCTCCCCGCCAAAAGAACGCTCCGGTGCGCTCTGCCGCTAGACGGAGCGAGGGAGGGAGGGAGGGAGGTGGAATGCCTGTCGTCCGGCACATGGTATGACGAGAGAGACACGGTTGGAGAAGAGCCCCTCCCCCCCCCCCCCCCCCCCCCCCCCGGATCCGCACACAAGCCTAATCAAAACAGTCGGAAAAATGGAAACTTTCTCTCTCTCTCTCTCTCCCTCCCCCTCTCTCTCCCCCTCCCCCCCACCCCTCTCTCTCTCTCTCTCCCTCCCTCTCTCCCTCTTTCAAGTTCATCCTGGTCCGCATCTCTGTTCCTCAGCCAAGTTGAGTCATTCTTTCTTACGGTATGAAATCAAAACGTATAGGCAGTAAAATCCTATGGACACGCACCCCAGTGGTCTCAGGCGAACTTAAAACGACGTTTCAAGCGCGTTATTTCATTCGCCAACGCCATGTCCCCTTTTCATCCAGCGACCAAAGTCCCGTCATCTTGTTTGAGAGTTGATTACTAGGTGAGACGTGACGCGAGGCGCCCAAACACGCGATGGTGGAAGGCCCCCCCCCCCCCCCCCCCCCGGCCGTTTCATCGCAAACACACCGCCGCGGTTGTTTTTTCCACCCGTCATCCAGGGAGCCGGTCATCTTTCCTTTCCACTCCTCCCCTCCCTCCCCCACCCCCCCCCCCCCCGAAAAAAGCGTCTCATTAGCGCTGTAATCACCTGTGTGCTGACGGAGCGCGTCCCGTCCGTCGCCTCCACCGTCAGGTTGTAATTGGATTTCTGCTCGGCGTCCAGGGGCCTCGCCACGATCAGGGTCCCGCTGGCCTTGCCCACGTCGTAGCGGCTGTCGTAGTTACCACCTGCGGAGGGGGAGCGAGGGGGGGGGAGGGGGGGTCGGTCGTGCGTTCACGCACGGTGAATGGAGAAAAGACGGCAAGTTAGCGCAACGTCGTTTTGGATTGGTTCTGTAATGCACTTTTTTTTCTTCTTTTTTTTTACTCTAATTGTTTCCACCCAGTTTTAGCAATGAAAGCTGGGAGAACGTCCTCAGTCTCCGGTTGATCGAAGCGTTGTGAGTCTAACCACTGAATAACAAGCGCACACGGTACATCGAGCCCTGTCAACATGGAGTCCTATGTAGCGGATGCAGGTACGTCTCACAAAGAGTGCATGGCGCCGCCAGCGGCATGCGCGTGGTACGCGGCGGGCGCCAGGGCGTTTTCCCCGGGTGCGTGAGCAGACCGGGAGAAACTCGAGGTCAGGCTCATCGGGGCCAGGGGAAACTCGAGGTCAGGCTCATCGGGGCCAGGGGGTTTTTCCCGGCCGTGTCAAACCAACAAAAAAAGCGAGGGGGGGGAAAAAACTCCTGGTCCGACAAGCCTGAACGCCTGGCGCCACCGCGTCACGGTTTTTGTCACGACAACAACCACAACACACACACACACGGCACAGACGTCACAGACAAAATCTCTTAAGCCGGGGCGCGGCTAGGAGATCCGCCTCCCTCTCGCCAGCAGCTACCTTCTGCTGTACAGTTGTGGTCGCAGGCCATCTGGAGGAGGTAAAACACCTCAGCTGCCTCTACGTCGCCTTGCAAAAAAAACAAAAAAAATCCAACCCCAAACAGAAAACAAACAAAAAAAACATCCCAGAGTGAAGCCGAGAAGCAAGAACACACAGAGAGAAACAGAGAGAAGCCGTCAGTCAGAAGTCGGTTAGAAGGAGAGGAGGAAGGGAGCTTTTCAGAAGAGAGTTCATACAGCGGGAGTCATTTCATGCAGACAAGAGAGACTATGGGAAATTCAATTAGCGCACGCGAGGATGGGTGATTCAGTTTACACACTCCCCTTGATGAGGTTGGTGCGGAGGGATATCCACGAGGGGATACACACACGCTCGCTCGTGCGCACGCACACACACACACACACACAAATGTTAGTTGGTAAGGAACTAAGAGTAAATGCGTGCATTCCTTTGACTACCCCAACATGCACACGCGCGCATATATTAATCGCCCGCTTCTGTACCTGTGATCTCGAACCAGACGGGTGTGTCGGAGGTCTCCGTGGTGATGACCCCCACCATGTGTGCCACGGGGTCGCTCTCCATCACGGAGAAGGAGAAGGGCGCATCCTCGAAGGCCAGCGGCGGCGCGTCGGCCGGCACCTGGGGCTTGGGGATCCACTCGATGTGCAGGCGGCAGGTGGACGACTTCTGCGGACGCCCGTTGTCCACCGCTTTGATCTGAGGGAGGGAGAGAGACAGAGACAGAGAGAGGGAGAGAGAGACAGAGACAGACAGAGACAGACAGAGAGTCATTATTCTGTTACGGTTGATCTGACGTGAGAGTTTATGCATTTCTCATGCACATTAGGCTCATTGAATTGGGAGAGAGAGAGAGAGAGAGAGAGAGAGAGGGGGGGGGAGGGTTGGGGGAGGTGAAAGTGAGAGAGAAGCCCGAATAAGAGGCAGACGGGGTTGTGGGGGGGTGCAGGGTCGCTGGGGTCAGAGGTCGGCTAGTCTACGCGGGAACGACTACAGCAGAGTGGGGCACCTGTTGCAATGGTATCCTCCAGCGAACAGGTGAGAGAGCCAAGCGTGGCGTAATGAGGCTAATTTAACCGCCGGCCTCGACGTGAACCGCCCCATAATTAAGCGCTGCTACTCAAGTAGCACTAAAATACACGTTACACTATTGATACCAAACTTATAAGTAACTCATCTCGCAACCCAGGAGCATTACTCCTCAGGACTAAGGGAAACCAAACAGCCCCCCCCCCCCCTTGATTTGGAACGGATAAGGCTTTTTGATTTTATTTGATTCCACCCTACATAACGGAGATGGGGTTAAGGGCCGGACACTCACGGTGAGGATGTCGTACTCCCCGGCGGAGGAGAACTTCTTGGAGGACACCAGGCCGGTCTTGGGCTCGATGAAGAACTTCCCGTGCTCGTCGCCTTCCTCGATGCTGTAGGAGATCTCGGCGTTGGCGTCCCGGTCGCGGTCCGAGGCGATGACGCGGTACACGGGGTCCCTCCTCGGGGCCCGCTCCTTCTCCTTCTCCTTCTCCTTCTCCGCCCGCTCTCGCTCCGGTAGCTTGATCTTGTAGATCTTCTCCAGGAAGAGCGGCCGGTTGTCGTTCTCGTCCAGCACCGACACGATGACGCGGACGGTGGTGGACTTGGCCGGCACGCCGTGGTCAGTGACGGTGATCTGGGAGAGAGAGAAAGAGATGTTAACACTCATATCATGCTGTATGCAGATGAACTGTTCGATGGGCCGGTAAGACAGGAGATGCAATCACTTGGAACTTGATTGCCGCCAGACGGCCGTACTTCTTTTCTGCTCACGCTGCATATGACAGCAAAGTAGCGCGCCTCTGTAGTGCGTAAAGAGCCTGCCGGAGGTTCAACTCTTGCGCGCCATCACGCGTCACGCCGCCGCAATCCTCCGCGCTCTGCTGTCGCCGCCATACGACAGAGCACCCGGGGGAAACGGCCATACGGGCGCGGGTATGGGTTTTCACGTAAGGCCCGTTCGCGTGAACAACACGCAAATTGCACAGAAGGAAGGAGGCGATGATGCACAGAGCGATTGAAATAATGAATGTCCTCAAGGTAGCTAGAATTGATCAGGGAAGCCAAGGTGGTAAAATGTCTTGCTCTCTCCATACGTAGCTCCCAAGTGTTCCTGGGGGGGGGGGGGGGGGCAGAGAGACTCCAATCTGATTGATGCTGCAATTGGTCTCTTTTTTTTCGTTGTCTCTTTCACTCTTTGTACAGCAATTGTGATGCAATTTGCGAGGCCAATCACGGTTGTTGATTTTCTGGGGGGACAAATCGACACGGTCCAATGACAACACCGCTACGTTCCCATCGTAGGGGGGGGTTCATCTTTCTTCTCGTGTCACATGCTCAGTCGTTCGCTGTAAACATCTGTCTTCGGAGCTCAAAATCATTCCATTCCATTATCCTGCATGCTGTTGATTTATGTATTGCCGCTCAACCAGACAGAGGGAGAAGAAAGGCCATTTGATACGCCCTGATGTTTTACTTCAAAGCATACAGATACATAGTATTAGGTATGAGGATAATGCGGCGTCACGCAATCCAGTGTGTTGGTCCATTTAGTCGGCGAACAAGAGTTTTCAAATCAAGCCAAAGGCTGCAACCTGGTTCGCTCGACTGTAGTGGCCACTGGCAATTTAAGCACTTCATTAATTTGAGCCTTGCATGTTCAGAAGCGTCTAATCGTCGCGAGGCAGTCGAGCAGGCTTAATGAAAGCCAAGAGCCATAAGCTGGCCTAAACATAACACTTAATTAATAAATCTAGTCATTATGAGAATGGCTGTAGTTGCCTGTGGCTCACGGGGCTGAGGTAAGGATGTGAGAGGCCTTCCAGTTTAGGCAGTGTCGAAATAAATAAATAAAAGACGAGCACAAATGCCTGGGAAGTCATTTGAAAACATCTGCTCGGCGCGTTAGAACACTGGGACACCGGGCCAGTCACACGCCATTTGCTGCTACAGCCGACGATTACTGTCATAATAATGTGCTTTTGTTTTTCTGGGGCTTGTCCACGGCTGCCCGCACTATTTGTCCAAACGGAATTAATTAAATGAGATGGCAAGAACCCCTCCCGCCAACCCCCGACCCCACACACATACACACACACACGAACGCACACGCACGCACACACACACACACACAGCCCGCCCCCTTGGGACCGGAGATGTGTTGGTTCTCGTCCCATTCTCGGTAATGAACATTTCCATTATGACCAGATGATTTCATTTGGCCCCTGCTCCGGAAACGCGTTGCCATTCTTTAGCGCAGCCAGTGAAGAGAGAGAGAGAGAGAGAGAGAGAGAGAGAGAGAGAGAGGGGGGGGCAGAGGAATAAACCTGAACCAAGGACATCTGCAGTGAATCGCGCTTAGTTTTTCGGTCCGCGGTTACAGAAAACAGAGAAATGAAACGGTGCGTACTCGGTGAATACAAAAGAAAAAAGCCTGTCACAAACAACTGTGGAGGGCCCCTGGCTCGGCTGAACGGGCGGCGTGTCTCGGAGGCGGCGCCGCGTGCCGGAGCCAGACCAGACAGCCTATCATCATCACGGCCCTCCCCGCTCACGAAAACAGGCTCACGAAAACAGTCTTTATCAGCGGCCAGACAGCCACAACAACGCAACGCTCGGCGGGCGCTCACGACAAAGCGACAGCGCAGGGTCTGGCCGTGGCGGGCCGGTGACCCGGTCCTGCCGGGTGTCGAGCGCCGAAATACGGGGTCAGAATGTAGCGCCGTCGTGGCACTACAGGAAGAGGCGCCGAAATTGTGGCGCGAGAGAGAGAGAAAGAGAGAGAGGGATGGACAGAACATTCCCTTCCTCTCTCCCCCAGTGTGAGGGCCATGTGTTCCTCTGCAGGTCTGGCCGACGTGTCCTGACATGTTCTCCTCCTTGTTGTTTACCCTCCGCCTCCCCCCTCCTCCTCCTCCCAAGCCTCTCACGCGTCCGCTAGAGCCCACACTCAGACCACAGAGGAGGGCCTGCTCGTTTGCCGAGGCTGCCTGAACCAACCCCCTAACGGTCGCCTGTGGCACACACACACACACAAACACACACACACACGACAAACCAACTACCAACCCCCCATCCGCGATCCCACCATAAAAGCTAAAAGCCCTTCCGACCCCCCCCTCCCACCGGGCTCAGCCCCCCCCCCCATCTCCTCTCGGCATCTGGTGTAAACAAGGCAGACAGAAACCCTTCCTAATGGCTCCACATGTTTCCACACACACACAAACGCTCAGACAGACTGACACACCATCCCCCAACTATCCATGGGGGCTCCTGCTGCCAGTTGCCCTGAGGGTGTAGTGGAGCAAGGTGTGTGTGTGTGTGTGTGTGTGTGTGTGTTTGTGTGTGTGGGAAGGGCGTTTATCTAGGTGGGAGGGGGGGATTTCGGAGTGCCTCCCTCCAGGAAGATCTGGCTCCTTAAAAGAGCTTCCTGCTGGATTCCGGCTAAAAAGTGACCAGCGCCACAAGTAGAAAAAAAAAACAACTTCAGAGGTTACCATGGTTACGGGGATCGGGCAGGGGCGCGCAGCTCTGGTCTCACTTACCCACATTCGAGGTATTTAGGTCAGAAGTTACCCCCCCCCCGCCCCCCGCCACGCCCCTCGCTCCTGCTCTCGACTGTTCTTGACTAAGTGACCATAGAAATGTTAACTATGATGTTCTTGGACAGCGGTCGAGGTGTTAACATTGCGCAGGGGCCCTTTTCCTGTATAATATTCTCTCACAATAAAAATCTGATTATTATTGCGTGAACCTTAAAGGCGCTAACCGTAGTGCTCTCTGCCAAGTAGTAAATGTGTTTATTAAATGTCTGTTGGAATGAATTTCATCAAGAGTACAAATGAACAGCATTTCTAAACTGAAATCCGGCTCTGGTTGGTTTTCTTGGAACGGTCTGAACCTGGGTTTCTGCAGACGCCCGAGTCTCACAATCACTGACTGACTCCAAGATATACAATAGATCACTCTAATTCTACAGTGAGTGCGTGTGTGTGCGTGTATGTGTGTGTTTTTGTGTGTATGTGTGTGTTTTTGTGTGTGTATGTGTGTGTATGTGTGTGTTTGTGTGTGTATGTGTGTGTATGTGTGTGTATGTGTGTGTTTGTGTGTGTATGTGTGTGTTTGTGTGTGTATGTGTGTGTATGTGTGTGTTTGTGTGTGTATGTGTGTTCTCATTCTCACCACAACCTGTCCTGGCCTGGGCCACTTTTACAAATTAAAGGCCTATTGTGCTAAAATGCCCCAATGGCTTCTCTTTGAAGGTCCTGGCACTCAAATCTCAGGAGACGGGGCCACTTCATTCATCAGTGAGGTGTGGAGAGAGGGTAGGCCGGCGGAGAGGCAGTAAAACGTCTCCCAAATGCCTCCCTTGGGGAACAAGGGAACCCTTGGGAGTCCTCCCCTCTCCCTTCACCCTCGCTACCATTTATTCCGAATCCCAGAATGCAATTAGCGCGATGCGCCGTGCAAGCTGGCGCGCGGGAACACAGAAGCAGGTCGGGAACACAGGAGGAGCTCGGGAACACAGGAGCAGGTCGGGCTCCGGTGGAACCGGCATTAATAGGTATCAGGTCCACCGCAACTGGCGAGGCTTATAACAATATTACAGCCCGATCCAATCTGCTCCCATCAGGCCCTGGCACACAATTAAAAGTGCCAGAGCACGTGCTTTGGAAATAGAAAGAGAGAGAGAGAGAGAGAGAAAGACAGAAAGAAAGGGAGAGAGAGATAGAGAGAAAGATAGTTATATAGAGAGAGAAAGAACGGGAGAGAGATAGAGAGAGAAAGAAAGAAAGAAAGAAAGAAAGAAAGAAAGAAAGAAAGAAAGAAAGAAAGAAAGAAAGAAAGAAAGAAAGAAAGAAAGAAAGAAAGAAAGAAAGAAAGAAAGAGAGGAGAGAGAGATAGAGGAGAGGGAGAGAGAGAAAGAGAGAGAGATAGAGGAGAGGGAGAGATAGAGGAGAGGGAGAGAGAGAGAGAGAGAGAGAGAGAGAGGGGAGCTCAATTAAAAAACCACAAGTTTAAACACTGGTCCGGCCGCTGACTGCTGCTTCCTGTCCCGGCTTGCTCGATCCCCGAGACGGAACACTGGGGAAGAACAAAGGAGCAGTCACCAGGATCCCCCCCCCCCTCCTCCTCCTCCTCCTCCTCCTCCCTCCCCGTCCCCGGATATCTGGACGAGACGGATGGCGGTGGATCCAGAATGCGGAACGCAGCGTCCCTTCGTCTCACCCCGTCTGGCGCAGGGCCAAACGCCGGGGTCGGCGGGATGAAGCCTGGGCGAAATGTCGGGGCTGAAGTTGCTGACTTTGCGTTTTTCCTCCCCCCCCCCACCCCCCTTCTTCCACTTTTGGACTCTTCCAGAGGACGGCGTCGCCGGCTGACCTTGAGCGTGGCACCTGGCCCGGCGAGCCACTCGCGCCTTTTCAAACAAACGCTGAGGCGGCTCGCTCGCCCGCGCCGCCAAGGACGTTCCGCTGTTTCTCTTTCCTCCTCTCTCCCTCTTATTTTCATTTCAGACGGTACACGCCAGACTAAATAAAGAAATTAAAAAAAAGAGAAGTGCCTTACCTCAAGAATGTGCTCTTCCTGTTGCTCCCTGTCCAGCTTCCTGGAGGTGGTAGTCACCAGTCCTGTCGGGTGAGGGGAAAAGAGAGAACCAAATGAATACCGTTGTCGAGCACGATGCGATTAGGTTAATTGGATTTATGCATCTTCAGACGAGACAAAGTCATGATAAGGCGAGCATGAAACCACAAAACCACTATTCATTCATACTGACTTAAGAACACTTGAGAACTGCAGGCAAACTTAATTTCAGGCACATGATGTGCGCTCGGCCATCTAAAAATATGCGCCACGAGAACTGGTCTTTTCCAAGTCGCCTGCGAACCAGGAAAACCCCTGTTAGATTGATTGACTCCTGAGAGCCAGGCCCATCTGTAACCTCCGTTATGCAATCCTAACCCCTGTGTCGCACGGACGCCCGCCCTCGGTCAACCCGGCGCCCAGACGGTCTGTCGGCGGAGACCCCTGTCCGACACACGCGAAATATCGCGGCTGTCCGCCAACGGCGCCCCGGACGGCCCCCCCGCCTGGCCCTGCGCCGCGGCTCAGACCGCAAGCTGAACAAACAAGAGGTCCGGTCACACACTGGGCCCAGCCCCCGAACTGTCCACGCTCGTCTCTCAGAGAGGGGGAGAGAGAGGGAGGGTAGAGGCGGGGGGGCGGGGGGAGAGAGAGAGGGAGAGAGAGAGGGAGATAGAGGGAGAGAGAGGGGGAGAGAGAGGGGGAGAGAGAGAGGGAGAGAGAGAGAGGGAGAGAAAGGGAGAAGGAGAGAGAGGGAGAGAGAGAGAGGGAGAGAGAGAGAGAGAGAGGGAGGAGGGGGAGGGGGATTTTGATCCAGATCCAATTGTTGTTGTAAGGACCTCCGGAGCCTATGGCGGCTCTAACTGTAGTTGTTTTTTTGTACAGCGGCACTCAAAATGAATCAGAGGGACTGGAGATCCCGAGAGTCTCAATCACAACTTTTGGATTGAATTCCACTTGAAAAGCGGAGTGTGTGGCGTGGACGGGGGACGGGGGAGAAGAAGATACGGCCCGCGACGTTACGCGCGGCCTCCGCTCGAAATAATAAGCGTTGCCTCCTCGGCTCGGCGGCGTAATTGCAACCCTCGCGGAGACGCTGAGCGCGGAGTAGACGTGCCAGGCCCCGACCGCACCACAGACGCCAGCCGACCGCATCACGCCTGATTAGCATGGAGGAGGAGGGGGGGGGGGAGGATTTCCGAAACCCAAGCCCATCAATGGCACATATGCTCGGCACCAGAATAGCGGGCCACAACTTACGATTCTCGAAATAACCTTCCCTCTCTGCACGGCCTACGAGGGAGCAGTCACTCTCGGTTTATCTCTCTCTCTCTTTTTCAATCTGACTATCCCTCTGGGGCTTCCGACGCCATTGATGGCGGTGGTGGGACTACGAGAACATAAAGAAATCGTGACATCCATTTGCACGGGGGAAATTAAAGACGGGCGACGGAACAAAGCTAGCGTTTCCCATGAGCGCCGGCTGTCGGCGGCGATTAGAATACGCCGAAGCGAGTCAATTAAAGAAAGATGGACAGAAAATTGCGAAAACAAAGGACGTCTCGCTGGCGGCGGCGACCGCGGCGCGTGTTCTGGGGATGTGCTGCGCAGAGTTGTGCGGGAGATGAACCGGGGCCAGTGAGACGGCTTTGTGAAAAGGTCACGCTGAACAAGCGGAGTAAGACATCTCCCCGGACATCCTGAAAACCTGGCAACCAGGTATCTCAATGGCAGCGCTTCCTAAAGACTGGCGAGGAGAGGGGGTGACTATGACAAGCGCACACACACACACACACAGGTGTGCATTCACGCACGTGCAGCGACCGCACTATTCGCCCGTCGAGCCGTGTGTCAGCCTGAAAGACCGCGGGTTCGGTTCGGTTCGCTCCGCGGCTTGAGAGCTCGACGGCTCTTCAGAGCCCCCCTGCCTAGCGATGAACCGAGACCCACCGAGGGGAGAGACCTGAGCGTTGCTCTGAACCGATCCCGAGGTAGAGGTTATGTCTGAACCGATCCCGGGGGTAGAGGTTATGTCTGAACCGATCCCGGGGGTAGAGGTTATGTCTGAACCGATCCCGGGGTAGAGGTTATGTCTAAACCGATCCCGGGGGTAGAGGTTATGTCTAAACCGATCCCGGGGGTAGAGGTTATGTTTGAACCGATCCCGGGGGTAGAGGTTATGTCTGAACCGATCTCGGGGGTAGAGGTTATGTCTGAAAGCAAGACTAGCTCCGGAGCAGCCGCCCTTTGATGTAGGGTTATAAGCGCCGATGCCTCCCGAGGTGCTCGCCGCCTCGCTATCTCTGCCGCACCGGAGGCCGGGTGGGGGGATCTGAAGCGTGCCCATCCCCCCACACCCCCCGACCGACACGAAGAGAGTAGGCGGGCCCCCCCCAGTCGGGTAAACAGGGAGACGATTGCTAAAAGGGGTCGCGCGCCGACGCTGACGGGGCCAGACGTGGCCGAGCAAAAGCACCGAGAGAGAAAAAGTCTGCGTTTCCCCTCCCCCTGCAGTTTCAGCTCTCGAAACACACACGCCCACAAACACACACTCTCTCTCTCTCTCTCACACACACACACACGCAGAAAAAGGCCCAGGCGTGGGCCGAGCCCGGCTGACAGTAATTACAGCCGTGCTGTTTCGAGAGAGCGGGGGTAGAAAAAAAAACGACGAGCGGCGGAGCTCTACAAATCTCTCCCGGCAGCGACCGCCGAGCCAAAATGGCCGCCCGGTGTGTGTGTGTGTGTGTGGGGGGGAGCGGTGTTGTTCTAGACCAAGGGCATTGTTGGGTTGCAGTGGAACCCAGGCATTAGCGCCGTGATTAGCACCCTCGCGGGCGCACACACGCGTATTTAGGCCACACGCATTTAGCCGCGACGTCTGTTGACTGGCGGGACGACGGTCTGCTCAGCCCCGGGGACGTTTACCCTCGCTGGTAACGAACCGGCGGACGGATGAGTCTCCGAGATTTCATTATTTCGATCTGGGGGGTTTGAGTCGCAGTGGGTTGGTTTTTCGTCGGTTTGTGTGAGGAGAGGAGGAGAGGAGGAGGAGGAGGAGGAGGAGGTGGAGGAGGAGGTGGAGAAAAGCAGATAAAGGGGGCCCCCGGGGCGAGTCGTTGAAACTCGATAGTCTGGCGTTTATCACAGACAGCCGTTTCAATATTAGCGCACCTCATTAAAGATCTAGCTCCCAGGGACAGCGGGCCTTGGGAGAGAGCGAGGCTCCTTCCGAGGAAGAAAAACAAAATGGCGGCGCGGAAGTGCAGAGTTTGTTTTTTTTCTCCCTTCAGTCGCGGCGCCGTCAACACACACTAGAGAACCCCTTATTATACCAAAGTGTGTATCCCACGGACGGACGGGGGGTTCCCAACGTATTTGAGGGTCTGAGAGGGGGTAGGAGGACATCTCTTTTGGTCTCTTCTCTCCTTTTAAAGGCAATTCTGAGTCGGAGCCTCTGACTGGGAGCCATTGATGTGACTCGACAGACCTTCATTTAGAGGAACGGGAATTCTGCACTTCACACCCCCATTCAAAAAGCCAGCCGGTCTAGAGGACAGCACTCTTCACGCACGTGGACACGCGCGCGCGCACGCACACACACACGCACACACACGCACACACACACACACACACACACACACACACACACACACAGATTCAAACGCATGGCCACATAGACACAGGCACAGAAGATAGTCTGCACAGACAGACACACACACACACACGCGCGCGCGCGCAAACAAAAACTCACAGTGCAGGCCTAAGTGGATCCAGACAATACCCCTCCCTCATCCTCTAAAAGAGAGTCTTTGTGAAAATGGCTGGCATTTAACAGGGGGGCATTACTTTCCACTTCAAAACTAAAATGCCAGGGTTGCCCCCTCCTGCACTCACCACCGACACAGCCACTTCCAGGAGGGAATGTGTGTGTGTGTGTGTGTGTGTGTGTGTGTGTGTGTGTGTGTGTGAGGGGGGGGCTTACTTTTAGGAGATACTGACATTCTCCCTACCTCATTAACCTCCCACCAAGCTGGTAATAGAGCTCAACTAATGGATATTCATAAGCGGGGAATACAAATAGCCCAGAAGGACCCCTCTCTCCTCCGCGAGCGCTGGAGATGTCTGTCAGCGTAGCGGCCCCCGGGCGCCGCCGGGCGAGGGCAGCCGTGGGAAATCAAACCTGTGATCCGGGCTAGCACACCGGCGCACCCAAGAATCACAGCTAGAATTAAGCAGAGACGTAAACATCTAGGAGGAACTGAAGAATCTAGGGAGAAATGTCTCTAACATCTACAGAGTATTACTGCTATGTATTTGATTTCATGTGTTTGTTTGTTTTCACGTGGACACTGTGTAGTCGATAGAGTGAGGGAGACAGCTGATGCTGCTGTGGCCGTTCGGGGCAGTGGGTGTCAAGAGGTCACACTTAGGCCACAGGGGGGGGGGGGGGCTCTCCTCTGGGGTATTAATGACACATCTCTATGGGACACTATAAACAGACACAACCTAGACTGACAACCAATGGTGATTAAGATATCATGTTAGGGTGACAGGCGACACATCTGTATGGTCACTCCTCCACCAATCTAGCTTCACTAGGCCCTAAACAGGCAGGGTTAGGCGTGGGGGGTGGGCCGAGAGAGCACTATTTAACGTCTCAACCAAACCTTGAGACTTTGATTTGGAAACGGTAGGCAACTCGGACAGACCGATTCGCTGCTCCCCGCTGATAACACCATGCGGGGGGGGGGGGGGGCTTCTGAGGTCAACGCCCCCGGCTCCGCTCGCGCGTTGTCGACTTGCGTCACCCGGCGAATACGGCGGCGTCGCGGGGGCGTCCGTCCAGATGCCTCATTTAAAAGAGTGTGATTGATGTACGGCCGGCTGTAAAATGAAGGGTAATTGCATGCAAGGGGAGCTGTTTAGATTACCAGCTGCGGCCGCACTCTCATTCCTCCACGCCCACCGCCCCCCTGTTATCTGCCTAGAGGAGATGGAGGGATGGAGGGAGGTAGATAATGAGAAGGACAGATGAGAGATACGCCGTAGTCAGAAAGTGTGGAACAGGGGGGATGGGGGGGGGGGGGGGGGTAGAGAGAGAGAGAGAGAGAGAGAGAGAAAGGAATCGAGCAAAAAGTGATATACGATGAGAGGAGAGAGTCCGAAACAGAATGGCAGGCAGAAAGAGAAAGACTGATAGAGAGAGAGAGAGAGAGAGAGAGAGAGAGAAAGCGTATTGCATTGGGAGAGATGGGGGAGGGAATCAATCCCCTTGTGGATTAGGCGCTGCTTTCTGACAACAGCCTATATATCCTCCCCCTGTCTGTCTGTCTGTCTGTCTGTCTGTCGTGCGCCGGTACGTTCCCAAAGCTCGCCGAGGCGTGGAGGACGGTCCGGCCGTGTGGGAGCGCTGCGCCCCCCCTTCTCCTGGACCCCGGGGGGGGGGGGGGCAACCCGCCCGCTTCCCGCCGCTCGGAGGTAACGCCATGCTGTGTGAGGTGGAGGGCGGCGGGGGGTGCAGGGTTAGGGGCAGAGCAGAACAGGTGGGCTCTGAACCCAGTTAATGAACCGTGAAGCCGAGCCATGCCTATCCTATCCCCCGGCTTTCGTTGGAAGAGGAGGAGGAGGGGGGGGGCACAAGTATAAAGAGGTAAAAGATTGAGAAGGGAGCTTTTTTTTCTTCTTCTATTTTTTTCTATCCCTCGTTTTTTCCCCCCTCTCTCTCTCTCTCTCTCTCTCTCAACGCCAATAACCTTTTGTGTCCCGTGCCAATTGTTCAGCCCTCCCCTGAAATCACAGGAAATGGCAGGAAGTTGTTGGGAGGCAGTATACATTTCCTATCTGGCTTCCCCTGCTATCGGCCAGGGCCTTTGAAAAGCGTCGCCTGACATTGTTGTGTGTGATCCCCCCCCCCCCCCCCCTTCCCCCCCCAGCCCCCAAACAGAGCGGGCGTTGTTGACAGACGATACGAGCGCCCGCAAGAGTGCATGATTTCCAGCCCGGGACCCCGGCGGCTATGAAGCGTTCCTTTTTCTTCTACCCCCCCCCCTCCCTCCCTCCCTCCCTCCCTCCCTTCTCCCCCTCCTCCTCTCTTTCCTAACGGCTTTTCATCCAACTCCGGGAGTTAGAGAAGGAGGCATATAAAACCAGTCAGAGGAGGCCCGGCCTGCCAAAGCATTACGCCACATATTCCTTTACAATTGACTACAATGAGTGGCTCTCCGCTCCGAGCGCGGTGGGGGCGTATGTGTGTGTGTGTGTGTGTGTGTGTGTGTGTAGGAGGGGGGCCTCAATGTTGGCCTGAGAAAAATCACCTGGATTTTATCTTCCTTTCCATTCAATTGAGCCGCCGGTTGGAAAGTGGCCGCCATTAAAGGGTGAAAGAAAAAAATGTGTTTGTACTGTACATGGCGAGGAGCCGGACAGGAGGCGCTATTGTCTGGCCTGACTGGAGGAGTGGAGACGCGTCAATGGGTTTTACTGTACTGTTAAATAAGTGAGGAACATTGAGTGCCTCATTGTGAAAGGTGAGTGACTGTGTGAGTGTGTGTGTGTGCGTGTGTGGGTGGTTGGGTGTGTGTTCTGTGTGTGGAGTCGTTTTAATTTCCTCCCCTGCACAGACTCCACATAACCGCCGCAGTGCAAAATAGGTTGAACAAAAAAAAAAGCGTGAACAAGGGGTTTTGTTTGAACAGGGAGTCCTTCATGTTGAACCCGGCGCTGCGCGCGAGCTTCCTGAAGCGACATTTGTACAAGCGAGGCTCTCTTTCACAGACTCCTATTACCTTGTTTACTCTGCTGCCAGGTGCAATGCAGTAGGCACACTCACTGAACTCACTGTATGCCTTGAGAAGACTGCTGTGGTCTGTTATACCACTCAGCGATGAAATATAGTGACTTTCATTGTGATAAATGATCTTTTTGATGCTTCTTGATGCTTTGGGCTGGGTACTATTAGCCATGGTCGTTTAACACATCAGCGATCTTTGATTTAGTTGTCCCCCTCCACACCTCTTCCAGTGTGTGTGTGTGTGTGTGCGCGGGTGCGTGCGTTTGTGTGCGCGCGGGTGTGTGTGTGTGTGTACTCCGACCGGACGTCACGCGTCATTGTGCGCCGCGCCCTCTTGTCCACGGCTCCGCGGCCTCGTTCAAAGTCCGTCCGTCGGCGGCGGACGAGCCCAGCGACCCGGCCCGGCCCTCAGCCCCGCCCTCCCCTCCCTGTCAGCGGGAGAATGGAGCGCCCGGGCGATCGGGAGGAGGCGGAGTCTTAGCTCGGAGTCTTGGTCGGCGAGTCCCGCAGAGGGGGGGTCAGGGAGAGTGAGAAAGGGCCGAAAAGTGCCGGAGAGGTCAGGCTACCCACGGAGAGGGAGGCAGGGGTGCTTCTCCGTCGCTGCTTGTTGCATTATAAATCTGATACAGCTCGTTGCTGTGAGTGGAGGGGATCGCGCTGTATCAGGTGGTGCTGGGTAGCTGTTTCACGCTGGGCTGGGTAACGAGTGCGCGCACACACACGCACACACACACAGTGTGGAGGAGTCAATCTATTCTCACAAACCTCACCCCACCCTCCATGTGACAATCCTCCTTGGTCTAGAAGAAACTTAAAAGAGTAGGGATCTCTCTCTCTCTCTCCTGCACCAACTGACAATCACTCACTCACTCTCTCTCTCTCTCTCTCTCTCTCTCCCTCCATGCCGTCTAAACAGCCTCAGCTCGCCCCATCAGAGCTCCAAGCTCTGTAGGAATGGGGCTGCCATGGTGTCTGCCAGCGAGGGGAGAGCTGGCCTTGCACTTTAATGACACTCCCGAGCGGCAGGGGAGCCAAACAGCAGGTCTTGTTTACTCTGCAGAAAGAAAGAGAGAGAGAGAGAAAGAGAGAGAGAGAAAGGGAGCGAGAGAGAGAGAAAGAGAGAAAGAGAGAGAGAGACAGCCTTTCATCCCAGGGTTTCACTGGGCATGGGCTCCGCTTTTCAGGGAAAAAGGCCAACCGTCGCCACCCCAACTGCCCGGAAGAAGCCCCTTCGCGTCCACGTTCGACAGGGGGAGGGAGCCGAAAAACACGGCCGACGTTGGCGCGCGCGCCTCGCGTCCACGAGCCGTCTAGGTGGCAACAGCAGCCGAAGGGAAGCCTGGTCTCCCGAGCTAACCTCAGTTAGCCGGCGCTACACATGCGACATGCAACGTCTGCCGAAACCCACACACACACACACGCACACACACACACACAAAATAGGCCTGAAGCGTTTCTCCTTTTTTTTTTCCTCTCTCCCGGGCAGTTGGTAGAGCTTTGTAGACGCGCCAAGGCAGGGCCTCACTCCCACTGCCGTTTCGGAGCATGTAATTACAGAGGCTTGCGTGCTGTAAATTTAAACATTTTCAAGGAACCTGTAATATGCGGGGAGAATGTCATATTGAGTTGATAATGTGGAAGGATATCAACCCTATTTCCGTCCGGCCTAATGGCAGACAGGGGGAAGCAGGGGAGGGGGGGGTGACAATAAAAAATCGGCATTTCCTCCCCCGAGTGCAGTTGATGCTGACGGCTTCAGCAGCTGCGTAGGTACAACACACTCAGCTCTCTCCCTCTCTCTCTCTCTCAATCCCTTCCTCTTCACCTACCTCTCTTTACTTCTCTACCCCTCTTGCTCTTTCTCTCCCTCCCTCGCTATCTCTCCCCGCCTCTTGTTCTCCGTAGGAAGCGACATGAAAGGGCTGCGCGGGCCGTGGTTTCGGCGGAGCGCTCTCTTGTTCGGGGGGCCCCCGTTGCCGCTGAGCCCCGGCGCGCGGGAAGCTCTGGTTCTCGGCCGATAAAAGTTTTAACGGGCTTTGATATGCGTGAACGGGCCTGGTCCTCACTCCCCACTGGCCTCCATACAACCACCCACACGCGCTTCTTCTGACGCTGCTGAAGCGGACCTGCTGTAGAGATGTAAACAGGTCTGTTCTCAGAAGACTCCCGGCTCAGAGCACTCACAAACACACACACACACACACACACACACACGCATCACGAGCTTTCATAAATAAGTGCAAACTAATCTGAAAAGGGGGATCAGTTAAATCTGAATAAGTAGGTTAAGAGAGGTTTCAGAGCGGATCAGAAATACTGCAGTGAGGTTGTTTCTCAATACCCACGAGACAACTGTCTAACTGCCTCAACAAGGAAACATTTGTTGTTGATATAAGCTATATATATACTCGTATATAATATAAGAGAGAAAGTGTGAGAGAGAGAAAGTGAGAGAGAAAGTGTGAGAGAGAGAGAGGGAGAGAGAGAGAGAGAGGGAGGGAGAGAGAGAGAGAGAGAGAGGGAGAGAGAGAGAGAGAGAGAGAGAGAGAGAGAGGGAGAGAGAGAGAGAGAGACAGAGAGAGAGAGAGAGAGAGAGAGGGAGAGAGGGAGAGAGAGACAGAGAGAGACAGAGAGAGAGAGAGAGGGAGAGAGAGAGAGAAAGAGAAAGGGAGAGAGAGAGAGAGAGAGAAATCTCCCCCTCAGGGTTTGGCTGGAAGCCCCATGTAGAACAGTATAGCAGCAGAGACGATGCACACAGGTCCGTTTCTGGAGCAGGCGATCTTAAAATAGACGCCGGCGAATCCACTCTCTCCCCCCGACGTTCCTTTGGCTTTGCCGGCGATAAGCGACGCGGCTTCCATCTCCGAGGTTAAACGAAAACCGATGGGGTCAGTCGGGATCAATGGCGGGGTCTCGCATCGATCCGTTCATTGATCAGGACGCGCCGGTGCGACTCTTAAAGCAACGGCGGATAATAGTATTTTCGTCCGGTACCATTAAAACGGTGATGTGAACTGACACCTCACCGGGCCTGGCGGTCTCCGCACGGGACGAACGGAGAAACAGTTGCTCTAGATGTGTGAGGATCCACGCCCCCCGGCGAGCGGCTGCGGCCACCTCCGTTATTATGAATCTTAAGGCCCGAAAGAAGGGCTACTCTCCACACAGCCAGGGGTACGCTTGACCCCTCGGGTCTATCGACTCGCTACTCCGCTCGTGGGCGTGCGCTCCGCCGGCGGGGAACAGGCGCTGGCTGGCTGGCTGCCGAATGCACGGTCGCAGACGTCCGGGTTTGTTATCGGACGCTCTCCACCGCGCGCATGCGCACGGAACGACCGGCTTCTTTTCCTCAAGCCCTATCTGCCATTACCCACTATAGAGTTAACACCAAAATGAGATTAACGCAGAACCGTGCCTACATTCTCCTTTCTTTCTTTCTTTCTGTTTCTCTCTCTTTCTCTCTCTCTCTCTCTCTCTCTCTCTCTTTCTTTCCCTCTCTCCCTGCTGACTGGGCAGGATTTGTCCGGGGCCTGTGCCCAGGGCCCTGCTGCACAGCAAACCCTTATTTGGTCAGAAAATTCACATTGGCCACCGCTAACAAAAATAACCCGGTTTGTTGATGTGACCGCCTCTGGAATATAGGACCACACAAGTCAATGAGGGGGAAAACGGGGGGAGAGATTGGACACATGCGTTTAAAGGGGGGAGGCGTCTAGGAACGCGGAGGTTGGACGAATTTGTTTGGTAACTATCAGTTAGGGACAGACGAACAAGACTGCACAAAGCCATCTTCAGAGCCTTGATGTTTACATCATCCAGACCGTGCTAATTAGAAACAGGGGGGATGTTCAAATTGAGTGTGACTGATGGACGCTTGGAAAACATGTTGCGCTGAAGTCAAGACGATCTCCTCTTGTGGTTTGGCCAAACTGTGATAACTTTGCCGTGTGAACGAGCTGCAGACAACAACTCAACTGGAATGACCGGAGAACAGCGATATAGCTTGGTTAAAAGCTGCATCGCAAACGAATCGGTCAGCACCTCTTGTTACACTTTCTGCTACAGCTGGCACTCCAACAGAGTCTGCCGCCTACCAGCATTACGTGAGAGAAAAAATGCACTATGAAATATTCAGAGTCAGTCCATTTCCAGAGCCCCATATGTGAAAACACTGTATAGCGTGGAGGTGGTGAGCCCTAAAGACCCCTGCTGCACCACGGTAGAACGTGTCTGTACTTTTCCATGTTCTATATATTGTACTGTGTCTGTGTTTTATATGTATATATAAAATACAAATATTGTATATAGACAATACTTTGTTTGTAACATCAACCTGCTTAATGGATGGGAACTAGCCTCCGGCATACAATCTGGCATATTTACATTTTTTGTACACGTTCATCAATATGCAGTCCTGATTTAAATAAACTAAACTAAACTAAACTACTGCAAACCTCTCTTACAAGAAAGCAAGCAGGGACCTCGTATAAAACACACTGCTCTCCAGCACGAGGCCACAGCCGGCAACAGCCCCCGAGTATCCAAGGGGGTCGAACATAACATCTATTCTCAGTGTGTGTGTGTGTGTGTGTGTGTGTGTGTGTGTGTGTGTGTGTGTGTGTAAACAAAGTACTGCTCAATCTGGAGAAGGAGATGTTTCATTTATTCTTGAGTGTTGACTATTCCCATATGCTATTGCTTACAGTACACCTGTTAGAGTATCATCATTGTGACCTCTTCTTCCACTTCATTACAGCCCGTTAGGACACAGTTAATTGATCGCCGGTGACACGTCAATGTGCAATGTCGCGGCCCTGGTATATATCTACATGCACCAATATTGCAGTGTAAATACCGTAATGTGATGCGTACTGGCGTCTGACATGTGCTGACATGTTGTCTACAGCCGTATGTGCTGAAGACAACATGTCGTATTTGAGACTATGAGGACAATGAAGCTTGTGTCCTTGAACTCCGGACCTACAGCTCCCCCCCCCCCCCCCCACCGTTATTCTATGAATGTTTAAGTGCAGAGGGCACAGCAGCGCCATAAAACACTGTTTGGTCTGTGATCTTCATGCAAGCCGAGCACGGGTACGAATCAAATTGTTGTTCCCCCCTGGGGTTCGGTAAAGCAAATAAATTCACGTCAGCACAAGCTCGCCGACGGCGGCGGCCACCGCCTTACCCGTCCTGGCATTGATGGCGAAGAAGCCCTGGGGGTTGCCGCTGGTGATCTTGTAGGACAGCTTGTCGCCGGCCTTGGCGTCCGGGTCCGTGGCCTCGATCTGGATGATGGACACGTCCTTGGCCGAGTTCTCCGCCACCGACGGGTAGTAGACGGGCTCCGAGGTCTGCGGCGCGTTGTCGTTGACGTCCTGCACCTCCACGTAGACCTCCACGGAGGCCGACAGGGGCACCACGCCGCCGTCCGCCGCGTACACCGTCAGCCAGTAGTGGGACGTGGTCTCGTGGTCCAGGAGCTCCTGCGTCCGTATGACCCCTAAGGGATGAGAAAAGAATGCAATCGATTTCATGTTTCTCTTTTCTTTTTTTCTTCTTTTTTTTACCCCAACACCATAAAAACAACGTTATTTGTATTCTGGGGGGAGAAACACAC
The DNA here is from genome assembly GCF_949987555.1 of Borostomias antarcticus. Classification (NCBI taxonomy): domain Eukaryota; kingdom Metazoa; phylum Chordata; class Actinopteri; order Stomiiformes; family Stomiidae; genus Borostomias; species Borostomias antarcticus. The sequence continues at coordinate 6,690,224 of NC_140253.1, forward strand.
TGAAGACATATTAGAAGCCACCAGGGGCTTTCAGCATCACTGAATTATCTCATCGGTGGCACTGATCGAATTGATCTCTGATCTCTGCGAGAGAGAGGGAGAGAGGGGAGCGGGGGGGGAACTCGTTAAGGGCTCCTCTAATCAAGCTTAGGGGTTAATGGGGAGGGGGGGGGGGGCGAAGACAGATCGGTATTCATTCACACCACGTCAGCACTCCGGTGTGTCTACAATCCCCTGGCAGGGCCAGGTTTTTTAATGGCTGGCCGTATGCCATGTGTGTGTGTGTGTGTGTGGGGGGGTGTGTGTGTGGGTGGGGGGGTTTAGGCTATAGCCCTCAGCTGAGCAAACACAGCAGCAAACAGAGTCATGTGACCGGGGCCAAACACACGGGTAACAATGCTCCGATGCCTGGGAAGAGGTCGTCGAAAAGGCCGGACAGGCGAGAGAGAGAAGGTTATATGCTAGAGAGAGAGCAAGTAGACGGTTATTCCTTGCGAGGATTATTCGAGGCAGCGGAATGATTTCGGGCTAATTGGGATTTCTGATCATAATGCCAAGTGCGACTTCCCCCACACAACACAGCTGACGAGGCCAGCCCAAGTGCCATTTGGCCGGACTACAATAAACATTCAGAGCACTAATAAGGTCACGATGACCCGTTATCCGGACAAATAAAAGTGAGCTCATCGCCCGGGCCCGGCCCGGCCCTGGTAGTCACGCGGGCCTGGGCGTGGGCCCGCTCCTCCCGAAACGAGAGAGGTAACCGCACACCTCCGGACAAAGTCTGCCTGTGCCCCCGGATAAGGGAGAGTCCATAACGCCATAAAACCTGTTAGGCTTTATACCGGAGATAAGGAGCCGGGCCTACTAGTTCCAGAAAATGCGCTGCGCCAAGGCGACTCTGCCCCTGCGCTGCCTCTCTCTCAAAGCCCTTTGTTCGCTTTCTGTAACTCAATGAAGGTCTGTAACCCGAACCTACCTCTGGCCTCGGGGGGGGGGGGGGATTCAGAGTAGAAGGAGAAAAGAAGGAGAGAAAAAAAAAAAGTCCAAAAGGAGCTGTCAGTACCATCTTTCCTGCGGGGTTGCGAGGGGAAGGTGAGGGGGGGCGGGGGGGTTCTACCTATGTCTGTCTTTTTTTATTTTTATACCTCAGGTATTTTGGAGTTCCTGTATCTTGTGTCTGAGGTGATCTTTCAGTCATTACTCATCATTACTGCCGGCTGAGGCTAGCCGGAGGCGTGTAATAAGCGCGGCGGCCAGGCGGAGGGGGGGGGGTGCGGGTCGAGAACGGATCGCTCCCCGAATGTTTCTAACGAGGCGCGGATGCCGAGGCGCGGGCCGGCTTATATATCTCCCGCGCTAACGCGGCCGATGTTAGACAGGCGATTCTGAACGGAGCCGCGTGAGAAATGCACCGGACGTTCAGGGGGGAAATGAAGGACATGACACAATAAAATAACCATACAAAATGTATTCCCAAACAAAAAATACAGCATTAAAAAACTCTAAAACTCTCCGGCCTACGAGTTATGAGCTTTTTTACCCCCCCTTCTCAAAGACAAGTCGACTGCAAGGAAATTGACATAGCTACTGGGAGGAACGGTCGGGCGGGGAATTGCAAATGTGAAGCATAAATAAGAAATGTGAGTGCTAATCTGACTGCTAGCATCCGGCGAGGAGGCATCAAGGGATTACCGACGTGTGAGCGTGCAAGAGCAAGTAAGAGAGGCTGGGAGAGAGAGGAGAGATGAGGGAGTGTTGAAGAGATATGGAAGGGGGGGGGGGGGGGGGCGTGTTGAGAAATGTGACGGGAGGCCTGTGGAAGCGGCAGAGATTTGGGGAGTGATAAAGTGGGTGTGGGTGTGTGAAGGGAAGACGCTCTAATAAGACCCCGGGAGCGAGCGAGAGACAAAGGACAAAGAGAGAGGCAGGAAGAGAGAGGGAGAGACATCTCCTGTGCTCCTGCCAGGGAGACGACAGGCCACGCGTGAGCGCCCGTCCGCTCGACCGGGAGACGCTGGCGTCGCCGAGCAATTCCCGCTCTGTCGCAAGCGTCGAGATTTTAGTGTCCGTCCGGCAGCCCCGAAAGGATGACTTTATCTCTGCAGTCGTAGGCTGATAAGCTGCCAGCGGTTCTCATGTAAGCGATGAGCCTAGCCTCGGTACATGGAGGATTTTACCTTCAACTCTCCACCTGCACAACCCTGCCTTAAACAAACTCTGCTAGGCAATGCAAACTGGCATAGTGCCAATAGTGCCGGTTGAATGGCAGAAGTGGCAAAGTCCAAATTCGTCTCTTTTACTGTTTGATGAAGGCTATGGCATCGCTTCAAACCTGAAGTTCCAATTCAGTAAGATGACTTGGCATTCCTGAGTTCAACTGACAGAGAAGTCCTCCTCTACCTGTCCTTCCCCGCAACACAACCTCTCTTAATTGAAGACGAGCAGCCACCAGCTCGAAATGAAGATAAAAATCAATACTTTGCCTAACCTTTAGTCAGAATCATTGCTCATGAAGCATTGTAAAAGATGAATCAGGGGTGCTCAGGCACAGCGCCCGTTCCACACGGCGTGGGCAGTCAATAACGAAGTTGCCTTTCAGGCAATAAAAAGACGCCTAGCCAACAAACCCTGCCAAATTTCCTCACCCTCCCTTTCTTTCTTCCCTTTAGTTCCCATCATGCCTTGGGGCTATGTCTTCCAGCGCCACCCAGCCGAGCAGCGGAACAGCAAACACAGAGCAGGGAGTGAGCTGCACTTCTGCCATCTCATGTACCGCAAGGTGTGTGAAATGGTGTTTACACCCGCCTCAATCAGCCTCCTGAAAGGGCCTCCAGTGACATTTACTCGATAGCTAGTTACAGTGCGGAACCTGGTAGTTCCCTTCCATGAGTGTTGTTTTGACAAAATGGTGAAATAACATGGCTACCGCTTCCAGGCCGGCGTCAATAGGGCGAGGAAAGTGGCTGTGTGCGCCGCAGCTAAAGAGAATGCTAAGTGGGTTGTAAAAGAAAAAATTTGAAATAATAAAAAATCACCTGTTGATTCATTCCAACGGTCCAATCTATGACACTAAACACTTTTAGCATGCAGGAAGTGAGGGGTACCCGCTGATGTGTAGTAATTGTGTGTAGAGTAATTGTACATTTTTTCCCTCAAGACCTGGTCCCCATAGCCTCAAATTGAGAGATATTAAAAGCTGGCAATTTAGCGACATTAGAATGCCAAACAGATTAGTGGCAATAAAGGATTAAGAATTGTACGATCCTGTTAATACCCTGTGCTCATTTTCATATGATGGTGCTTCTACTTCACTGTCGTCTTTTCTGGTAATGAAAACCTGTAACGAGCAGTCAGGCTGCCCAGGTCTATACCGAGCAGAGCAGGCCTTGCACTAAATGCCTTTTTCAATAAATCTTTCCTCTAACATGGCTAAGCTGAGCTACATCTTCGGGTGACCTTCAAAAGACTGGAATTAATTTAGGAGGAAGGAGAGACCACATGAGACCTAAAAAAAAAAAGGGCAGGAAGGACCATCTCTTTTTGGTTTATGTCAGCAGTCTCTCGGCCCGCACTTTGAACGTCGCTTTGAACTACCTCTGTTAAATTCCGCTCTCCCCTTCCCCACATTCCTCAACCTTCTTAGGCCTCCTGCTCACATGCTTACATAAACTCTCTCGGCGTTTTCGCTTTTTTTTCTTCCTCCGCCCACCCGTCTCCCTTTCCACAGCCCTGGTCTCCCTTTCCACAGCCCTGGAGGAATGCTTGGGATTCCACCGTCACACAGAGACGGGCGTATTAGAAAGAGTCCTGAGCTAAGCTCCCAGCGACTTCAAATCATATTGCTTCTGAAAGAGTTCCCAGACCTCTCCGAGCCGAGGCCTGGGTCGGCATTTCCAACATTTTTGGCCGGCAAGAATTACTTCCAGAGAAATATTCGGGCCCGAAGCGCAGCCGAGGTCTGAGGAGTGCAGCCGTCCAGGTTCAGCCACTGATCTTAGTTTGTGCTTTGTAGAGTCATGCATTTTTTTCGTACTTCATAGACTACTTCGCAGCTTGGAAAGTTAGGCATGGTGCGGTGTGTATATATATATATATATATATATATATATATATATATATATATATATATATATGGGCTGCAGATGCAGGACAGGCTTTGGCTTCTCCACACACCGAGAGGACCCTGTCTCGGCTTTTCGAGCGTTCACGTCGGGGTCGCGCAGTCCAAATATGGCGATGCTTTGAAGAGCAGCCAGCCCTCGGGAGGGTTATCGCTACATTAGTGTAGGTCACGGAAACAATCATCAAACAGCTGCGTGATGAGCTGACAACAGCAGCCCCGCACACAAGAGTCGTGTCCCTCCATCTTATCTCTCCCCGCTATCCCGGACCGGCAATTACGAGCGGGCGCGCCCGGGCCAAAGTTAGCCCGACAGACCAATGTGCGCTTCATGCATCGTTGTGCATTATGTATACAATCTCCATGGGCAGAAGCAGAGCTGTAAACAGCTGGCTCGCGGGGGAGGAGATGGTACTTTAGACAAACGGACTTGCCAGCTTCATCAGCTTAACAATGCAGAGCCCTGTGGCTCGTTCGACATATCAACCTAATCTGGCGGTCTTAAAAGGGGATGGCGGACTACAAACAAAAGCCATTTATTAAAATCAGCAGGCATTAACATTTTACAGCGGCATGGATGTTCAAAACCGTCTAGTGGGCCTTAGAGGGAAAAAAAAGCATTTCCTATTTCCGGCCATCATAGCTCAAGGCAAAACATGAAAGAATGGCTGCATGCATCTTCATCGTGAGCGAATAGGACATCAAGGGAGTGATGAAGAGAGTGTTGAAGAGAGTGATGACGAGATTGAGAGAGAGTAAAAAGTCTTCAATGAACGAAAGGGAGAGCTGGAATTAGAACATGCCTGATGGGATTTCTGGAGGGGGGCAGAATTTAGCCCATTAATTCCAGTTGAGGAAACCTATTGGGACGTGCCCAGACAGCTCCCATTGTCATCCGGAGCCGTGTTATTCCAGAGGCCCATGTGAGCGGAGGGGGGCCCATGTGAGCGGAGGGGAGCCCGCGAGTCCGGCCGTCTGGTTTAATATCACGTTATTATTTAACGGCGGCTACCTCCCGGCCCTCCGGAGCTCCGGCCGCTGCACTGATAGTGGAGGCGGCGCGCAGTCTGTCCTCCCTAATAACAGCAGTTTTATTAGAGTCCTCAAATCTTCCCACCCCTCTCTGTCTCTCCCATGAAATAGTTGCCCACTGATTTATAGACGTTAATGTATTCACATGATCAAAGACTGAAACTATCCTGTGGAAAATGTTAAAATATATATACTTTGGGGGAGGAGGGGGCAGATATCCGCGCATTGTGATATAATATCGTGCTCTCGCTTTGAAGCGCAACCTGCCACGCATGGTGACATTTGGAAAGGTTGGATGAGGTTTTTTTTTCCATTTCTGTTTTTGTCTTCAATATAGCTGGCGACTCCAGAGCTGAATGTGAAAAACTTTGTCCGGCTGGTGAATGAAAGATGTTTTTAAGAGGTGGTCCAGACCAGGACCGGCGTGATGGTATAGGAGTTAGGTCTCTACTAGGCATCTACTAGCATTACTGTACTAAGCAGTAGCCTAGTCCTATTTATTATGCTGTCCAATCCCTGATGAATCGCGCTTTATGCCATTGCATATATGCCAAGCTGTTGTCCTGGTAATGCGTGAACACCTGTGATATTCCAGGGGATACCCTGTTTAAAGTGTGTGCTTTAACACTGACAGCTTATAAGGACAACCAAGAGGAACACACTGATAACATCAAGCAGAGCATCCATCTTCATCTCTCTGCGTTTGATTCTAAGTGGCTGTCTCTCAACGGACAGAATCTCAGGACCAGTTATGCCAAGTACCATTTTACACTGTCACCCAGTCAGTTTCGCTTTGGAAACCAATGCATCATACAGACGCTCTGGAATAAACAGCCAGCCAAGCTTCAGTGGATTCCACGAATCCCCTTCTGTGTAGTAAGCTCCGTTCCAATTGGACAATGATGGAAAAACAATTGCGTCAGGTAGCAGGGAGCACTGACAATGGAGGTCATTTAAAGTGAGGGGGGCTGGGAGGTGAGCACTCATCAGCAAACAGACAAGTCAACTGGACTGTCAATTGTGACATTATGATATCCCAGTAGAAAGTCGCTAATGCTAATTCTAGGCCTATATTTTCCCGCAACTGCAAAACAAATATGTAGGTCCAGTTCCGCCAGAATTGTATGCAGCTGCAAAATCCCTATGCGGCCTTCAGTGATGTGCAGAGAGGGTTAATTCGCGGTAGTTTACACAGGAAGGAGACAGAGTGCAAACCCACCGTCATTAGCCGCAGTACCCAGCATTAGCATGACAAGAGTTAACACGCAAACAAGCACGCCATCTGCACGAGGCACCTTTACGGGTTTTTAAAAAAGGGCTTAATGGGCTGAGAGTGCAACAAACTTTTAACTGGGGGAAAGTGTGTTTTTCATTTAGCGCCCTACAATCAACTTTAGCCGACTGCACATTCCTGGCCCTGTCACCCCAGCAACGGCTCCCGAGCAGAGACTATTTAGAGTCATGTGCCTTTTCGGAGCGTGCTAAAACAGTCACACTCCTGGCCCCGGCTTCTGCGTACATTGAATAAAATTGGAAGAGAAGGGGGTCTGGGGCACGAGTGCTTAAGTTCAATCAATCTCCCACAAGGCCTTGGTAAAGAGGCGGCCATCGCACTGTGCAACCCCTCCTCCCCGCCTCCCTAGAAGGCTGCCATACATGAAAAGACAGACCCCACTCGGCACATACCTCCCTTATCTGGCATCGCTAAGGGGTTGGCCTACCTCTCTCTCCACAGGAAGGGCAAGAGGGGGCACTTTAGGGAAGGGGAGGGGGGCGGGGGGGGGTTTGGTGTTATGTGCAAGTTGAAGAGGGTGGAAGGCACACGCACTCGTAGAGCGCCAGTGTCATTACGTGTCAAACTATTTCATTTGCCTCCACAAAGACCTCTTTCACTGTGCCGGCTGCTAACAACTTGAAGCAAAAGGGCAACGCATACATTATCCAATGAGCAAAGGGCAACGCATATATTATTCAATGAGCATCTGGACGGAAGAGGTCACTCCATTTGGGCTTGTGCTTGCGATGTTATCCTGCCCAAATGCAAACTCGCTGCCGAAGCGCCAGTGTTCACCTCCGCCGTTAACACAGTTGAAGCCTGAAGACTTTCATGTTCTCCTCGCCCACGTTCTTCTTTAGAACCTTACCCAACAAGGAAATTGTTGTATGGCATCTCGGATGTTCACCTGGGCTCACACGGAGGTCTAACAAGCTTGAAGATTTGACTTCAAAGGATGCTCAACCAAAAAAGGAATGAAAAACTAGTCATGTCAACAAAGCCTTGACGTCAAGGACTGCAAACAAGATTCTCCAAATACGTGCTTAATTGAATGAAGCGGACACAATTACCTGAACCCCAAATGCCAAAACACAATCCTTTCATATAGGCAAAAAAAAGTTGATACACATGTTTCTATACTACAACAGAATACCAGTGTTGCATTTTACCTCTTCCCTAATTAAGCACAGCCTTGACAAACAACATACCTTCCCCTCAGCCTAAGCAACAGCTGGCGAGCCACTTTGGCCAGGTTTTTTTTTTTCCCGGGGGTGGGGGGGGGGGCGGCGGTGATGGAGAGATGCATCCCTAATGCATTGCAGACTATTCCACTGAAGCCTATTTTCGATTAAGAAACACAGAGATAAATGTCCATCAGCTTCGACCTGAATTTTCACAACTCACCGCCTTGTCCAGCCGTAAACATCGTCTCCACCAAACAGCCCCCAGTATGCGTCTTATATTTAGCCTCTTGCGATGGGAATCAATCTGGTTCTCTTACCCATATCATGACCTCAAGGCCTTAGTTGTTTGTTCCCTTTCCACAAGAAGTTTATTAAATAAAGGAACTAGATTCCACTCGTGGCTCTGGATACATCAATCAAGTTAGAAACATACCTTGCTGCCCTCTAAGTGTGTCAGGCTCACATTAACTCAATTACCCCAAGAACAGTGTCTGCGCGCACACAGAGGACAGAATTAGCCTGGTCTGCACACTAAATCTCACTAGGGCTCCACATAGCCTCCAGCTTTAAACATGTTTGTGAGACCCGCAGATGTAAATACAAGTTCCAGAGGGGCCAGACATGTTGCAAAGCTAGTCACCAGATAGAGGAGAAGCAATAGCTAAAAACATGACTGCAATCTTATAGGTAACAATTTTGGGTATGTGCTAATCTTATCATAGCAAAATGTTAGGAATTGCTGCTTTTGTGCTATATATACATAAAGAAGTCAACCTCTTTGAGCTGCTTTCTGGAAGCTGAGGTTTCACTGGTGAACTCACCCCCTCAATTCAATTAACTTTAAATATAAAAGTTTAAGAGGGACCTTGTAGAGGAAACTGGAAGGGCCACAATGTGTATTTTGTTTGTTTGTTTAAAATGAAAGGTAAGAGACTCAGACTGGGCACATAAGACCTTTTAATTTACACATTCCTCATTGCTAACCCTCCTTGCCCGAACCCTGGGTTTAAGAAAATAGAGTGAATAAATAAAGCATGCACATGGCAAACATAAGAGTCTAAACACATTAAAGAAAACCAGTCACAGATGTTTGCAGTCTTCCCTCACTCACTCCCCCAAAAAAAAACTTTCCAGGGCTCTAGGTGTGTGTGGCTTCTGGCATGTCTCCAATCGCTTTTTTTTGTTTTTTTGTTTTCTTTTTTCACCCCTTTTAATGCTTTTTGGTCAAAATTCACTACCTACAGCTGCACCACTAACACCGCTGGAAGTGGAGAGGGGTGTGCACCCCAAGTTTTATATTGATTTCTTTTAGCAACACAATCCAACCGACCGCATGCGGTAACCTCATATCCATTTTTCCACACCTCTGACCAACCCCCCACCCAAAACCTCTTCCATCAGCAAATGAATTCCCAGGAGGGGTAATGTCGCCTTGGGCATATTTGGTTTACTACCAGCTCCGACTGTGATCCCTAACAATGGGGTTCAATGCAGGACATTGCCACTCCTGATAAATCACTTTGAAGGCCATGGAGATGGACGCCAGGGGAGGAAGTACAGGTCAGGCTCCCGTTGACCTGCATCCTACACATTCAGGACAGGATTTCAAACAGGACTCGGGTGTCATTTACCTCTACGCTTATTTCAATAGATGCACAGCTCACAGACAACAAGTCTCAGCCACCTATGCCCCAGGGTGGGAATTTATATAAATGCCAGCCCCTTCAAGAGTTTATTCAGTGCTCAATTTCAAATCCAAAAGCTCTGCATGGTGGTGCCAGAGTCTCAAAACAATCTCAGCAGAGATTTTAGTTGTTGTGGGAACACGCACTATATGCCTGACATGAATCTCAATATCTTTGTGCAGTCCATTTACCATTTACCATCTTTGAGAAAAGGTATTCCATTATCTAGAACCGAGAATTCAACTACCCCAGAGAGAACAATCAGAGTAAGACTGGATAAGAACAAAAGCCGACAGATGGCCTTTGAGGAGAAATGCTTCATGCGAGCTCATCCTGTCATGCTAAATTTACCCGCAAAGAATCAGTGATTTCCCTACAGGTTCACAGAAGGCACCGCTAATTTACTTCTCTTGATAGGTCTGCAACCAGCTGAATCTAAATATTCAAATAGCGATTTAATTTCCCTCAGTTACTTAAAATCTGACAATTAGATATCTAGAGACTCTGAAAGGAGATTACAGACCGCATAGCCTACTAAAAAGCTGTTATTTATGCATCACGTCTCACTGGGCTGTTAAGACAAAAATATTTTTCAAAAAGGAAAATCTCAAGCCAACCAGAATGTGGTCACTAAACTTAAAAAGAAGGGCTGACACACCCAAAGTGAGGTGACCGTTAGCTTTTTGGAGCAAAAAACGTTTGAATTCCAGACAGCTTATTTTAAGCAATTGGCACACACAGGTGCTTAAACGGTTGTGAGCAGCTGAAAGAAGTATTAATACAGTCATTGCGAGCTAGAGGCCAACAAGTGCATTCTGCCACATATACACTAAGATTATGATCTCCATGAGACAGAGATGGGGAGCTTTTGTTTCCAGAGAACTGCTAAAACGTTAAGCTAAATGCTTGCATGTGCCGAAACTCCCTATTGAAACAAAAAACAAAATACAGTTTACAATACAGTGAGCATGTGGGTAGTGGCGGAGAAATCAATGAGCAATCCTCTTAATTCCATGGCAACTGGTTTGGATGTCTATTGCAGGTCTAAGAGACAGCTGGTCCATCTGTTCACGGCCATCAATCCTCTCCGCTCAGAGAAAAAATGAAAGGAATCAGGAAGCACACCAGTTCTCCAGGAAGCGACCCTCACCTTCGCTCCCCATTTGTCCCACATGCGCAGACATTTTAGCGTGAGGAAAATGAAAAGCTTAGAGAGGAAATCATCCTCGTTCTAATATGCTAGTTATTTCCAAATGTATGTGTGCCCTTTTGGTGTCTTGCATAGTTAGTGACAAAGTGGCTCCCTCACAATGCAACTAAAGATAATGAAACCAAGGAAGAAGGGGAGCAAACTCACCAGTCTCTTCATCGATGGTGAATATCCCGAGACCAGAGCCGTCCCGTATGGAGTAGCGTAGCTCTCCGTCTCTGCCCTTGTCTTCATCTTGAGCGGTGACTTTCATCACAGGGGTCCCGATGAGCGCGTCCTCCTTTATAAAGCCCTTATCCATAAACGAGGGGAACCACGGCCGGTGTAGGTTCTCGTTCACGTCCACCACGTCCACCTCGACGAAACAGTTGGACGACAGGGACATGGGCCTCCCTTTGTCCTTGGCCTTCGCCGTCAGGTTGTACACCTGCCGCTTCTCGTAATCCAGATTCTGCACGATCCGCACCGCTCCGCTAATTTTGTCCACCTCAAAATGGCCGTCCCCGTTGTCGATGAGACTGTATCGTACTTGGCTGGACGGTCCGACATCGGGGTCGTGAGCTTCCAGCCACATGATCACCGTGCCGATGGGGAGATCCTCTCGCACTTTTACCCGGTAATAGGGAGGGACGAACTTAGGGGGGTTATCATTGACGTCCTCAAGGCTGACTTTAAGCAACACTGTGGACACTAGCTGAGGTTCGTTAACAGCTTGGTCACGCGCTGCGATCTTCAGAACGTAAACCGGATGCACCTCCCGGTCCAGTGGTTTCTGAACAGTCACCACTCCGGTCTGCTCGTCGATGGTAAACCGGTCGGTGTCGGCCAAGATCGAATACCTGACCGCGCCGTTGTCACCCTGGTCTTTGTCGGTGGAATCCACCTGGATGATCTCCGTACCCACTGGTGTGCTCTCGCTTATTTCCACCGAATATGCGTCTTTCAGAAACTGCGGACTGTTATCGTTAGCGTCCAAGATCTTCACGTCCAAGAGGCGCGAGGAGGATTTCTGCGGTATACCGAGATCATAGACGGTGATGTTGAGCGTGTAGTGGTCGGTCGTCTCCCTGTCGAGAGGAGCGTGAACCAGTAGCCAGCCGTTGTCCATGTCTACGATAAAGCGACTCTCTGTGTCTCCCCCCGAAATAACATACACCAGTTTCCCATTGAAACCACTATCTGTGTCAGAGGCACTCAAATGGACAACCCTGGCCCCAACCGGGAGGTCTTCTTTAACCTCAATGACGCTGGGGAAAGAGTCGGCAAACTGAGGGGCATAGCGGTTGACCGAATGAACGTCCATAAAGTTATCGTCGGGTTCCATTTGGTTGTGGACCTTGCTCCCTTGGAGCAGCTTTTCCGCCAGCATGGTAGCAACACCGGTATCCACGCATTTCAGTTGGACGGGCTTGCGAGCCGTGATGACAGTGATGTTCATGACCATCGGCAGGGTCTCGTGCTCCCCGTCGCTGGCGGCGATGCGCAAACTGTGAAAGGACACTTTGGCTGCCTCCCCCTCGCCCAGCGTCCGCTTCAGAGAGAGCACGCCGGAGTTTGGGTTCAGTTCGAAGAGGTCGAGGTCGTTTCCGGACTTGATGTCGTACCGCACGAGCTGCAGTTCGTCGGCGTCGATAGCGGACACCGTGGTGATCTGCTCTCCCTCACCGTGGTCTCTGGGCACGGTGACGTCGCAGTCAACGTTCTCAAAAAGGGGCTTGTTGTCATTCAGGTTGTTCAGCGTGATGGTAACCACCGCCTCCACTTCGCGGCGGAAAGGGGAGCCCCAGTCCGAGGCCCTGACTTTCAGATTGTAAATCCTCGGCATCAGCTCGTAATCCAGGACCTCGGAGGTGCTGACAATGCCGGAGAAGTAGTCGATGACAAACGGCTGCGGATTCACATTGGCAATGCTGTAGGTCACGTAGCCGTTCTCCCCACTGTCAAGATCGGTGGCCTTAACCGTCAACACGCTGGTCCCCGCAGGCACGTTCTCATCAACGCTGGCCTTGTAAGACGTCTGCTGGAACTCAGGGGCATTATTGTTGACATCAATCACATCAATCACGACTTTGGTCGCTGCCTTCTTGTCGCTCGTGACAACTTCCAGTTCATATTTGGGAGCGTAATCGGCATAGATGGGCCCGGTTGTGGTGATCAGGCCGGTGTCCGGGTTGATCGCGAATGGACTCTTCTCGGCCTTCTGCCTGAAGGCGTACTTCAGCTGCGGAGGCTTCGGCGAGGCCGTCACCACGGTCACCGGTGTGTGGAGGGGTGCGAACTCGCTGAGGGTAACCCTGTAGACATCCCTGTCAAACGCGGCAGGCCCCGCTTTAGACCGCGGGGACGTGACATGAACCACTTTGGCCGAGGAGAACTGCGGCGGGTTGCCCTTGTCCTTGGCCTGCAGTGTGAGGTTGTATCCGAACGGCTGGCTGTCCCAATCCACTCCCTTGACTGCTTTGATCTTGTACTCCTTGCTCCCCGGGCTGCTCCTCACGGCCTTGAACTGCTGGAGCGGATCGCCGGCCACCACGCTCAGCGACGCTATCTCCCCGTTTGGTCCCTGGTCGTTGTCCTCGACCATCACAATGGCATAGGAGGGGTCCTGGTCGCCGTGGGCGGGGGCCAGCGAGACGGCGGTGATGACGGGTGCGTGCTCGTTGGCCTGCTCCACCCGGATGGTCAGCTTGGCCATGCTGCTGAAGCCGCTGCTGCCATACAGCTTCATGCCGCGGTCAGCGGCCAGGATCTCCAGCTCGTACAGCTTGGTCTCAGAGTAGTCCAGCTTGCCGGTCAGCGTCACCACGCCGCTGGTCGGGTGGACGGCGAACACGTCCGTCCACTCCCTGAAGCTGTAGTAGTACTCGCCGTTCGTGCCGATGTCGGCGTCGGTCGCCGTGACCCGGGCCACGCTGGTGCGCACCACGGTGTTCTCCGGCAGCGAGATGCTGTAAGAGGTGGGTGAGAACAGGGGCCTCAGGTCGTTGGTATCCAGGACCTGGACCTTGACCCTTGCACGAGTCTCCGCATTGGTGCCTCTCTCCACGGCTTTGACGGTCATCAGGTAGTGGTCTCTGACCTCCCGGTTCAGGATGGACGTGCTGCCCCCTTTGGTCCTTATTCGGAGGAAACTGAAGTCTCCCAGCACATAGTCCTCCGCTTTGAACAGGTTCTCGTTGTCTCCCGCCACTATTTTGTACCTAATCTCCCAGGTGGGGTCTGTGATGTAGATGCCCATCTTGGCGTGGCTCTCCAAGAAGGTCTTAGCAGCAGAGTTCTCGTATATGGTGGCGTTGTAAACAGAGTGGGTGAACTGCATGATGGGAGACGCCCCCTCCAGGCTGTGGCTGCCCGTGCAGCCGCACAGGAGCAGCAGGAGCAGTGAAGTCAAGTGTTTGCCCATTTTCGTACCGTGTTCTTCACCAAACCGCCTGGGAATGAGAAAGACACAAGAGATGGATAGTTAGGAATCAGGATTGCTGCGTCTTGGAGTCCTTACCACGCATAAATTGCTTCCAGAAGGAACTACAAAAAAGGGATCAATAAATCATAAACAACTAACCAGACTCAAATGGGCCCAGAGTCTTTGAAGAGGGATTGTGAGTGTTAATATCTCTAAACAATCCCTGCTTATAAAGGTATTATATCTCTCTCTACTGCGGGCCACACGCAACTCATTGATGCTGATGCTGTTCAACGTCTGAACGGCTGCTATGTGTGCAAAGGAGAAGGGGCAGTGGATGAAACGCTACAAGCCAATTCATACATTTGATTACTGATCATGGGTGGAAAGACAGTTCTAAGAACCCACTTTCCATTTTGCTGACCAGGCTGATAGAAATCACTACTGCGGATAAAAAATTTAGTTATATTATGTATTGACATAGATTCAGCCTATTCCATTACAAGTGAAGCAGAAAATGGAGTTATGTTTTGTGGGTGGATTTGGCTTTGACCTTTGATATTACTATTCTTATCTATGAAACACTTTGATCCACATAATATTATGCAAATATCTCAAGAATGTGTCATGCATATGAAAAGGAGTAGAACATTCAGAATTCTGGTAAAATACTAGGCCTATACTTATTTCCCAAGTCTGCCTAGATGTCTGGTACACTGAGCTAGAATAAACACTAGGTTAGTGTTTGGGGTTCTAATGGGGTTCCGCAGGGGTACAACTAGTACTGAAGAATGTTAAAAAAAACAGCCCCAAGTTAGTGACACATACTAACGTCAATCTTGTATGCAACCGATACAAAAGAAGTCCAAAGAATATTAACAACCGTTTTATGAGGAAAGATAATGATGCCATTCCTGCACTGAACTCCGTACAAAAGTCTAGATGGTCTATAGGCTACTCGCCCCCAGGATTCATTAGAAATATCAGGTTAATAATCGATGGAATGCAAACAAAAGCAAAGCATAGCCTACCAATTAATAAATGCAATATGCTTTTACAAGGCAACAGCCACTATGTGGTTCAAACTCAGTGATGTCTGCATAAACGTCGCATGGTTTCAGTTGGTGAAGCTACACATTTGACTGGCACACAAACATCAGAAAATAATGCTATTAACCAAAAATAATATTATGTTACTATTATGTCATTAACATATTAATCATATATTAGCATGTTAACTATTGCGATGTTTTTTCTATTGAATGAAACAATGGAGTTTGCTGTTTCATGCAAATCGGGGCTTTGAAACTATTTTCTTTCCCTCCCATCCCCCAACTAAAGCCATTCCTATTCATTTCACGTAGACACGGCAGCCGTCCGAGAGCCAGATGGAGCCTGAGGATTGTTGGGAAACGGCAACAATGCCACGACGGAACAATACGTAAAACAAAACGCAGTCAGCTAATAAACATTGAGAATCAGAGGCCAAACTTCACAGGCAACTCTCTGAAGTCCAACGGTACTTTACAATTTGTTTCAATAAATAGGCGCTAAACTTGTCTGGAAAAGAGAAAGGAGAGGACTGAGATTTCTTTCCACCAAGCGGCACTTATAATAGTGAGCGGTACGTTCGCTGCGTTCTCAACTTTTCACATAACTTAATAAATAGCAACGGCTAACAGCAATAGCCAGCAAAAGCGTGTGAACATGTTACATACCTATTCCCTCATTAACGTCGACGGTTTGGAGGTTTTTCATGTAGTTTATATGATCCACATTTCTGCATGGTACCTAATACGTGGACTCCTCTCCGCTAACTCGATCCACCTCGCAGTCTCTCCCTCTCTCTCTCACACTGAGTTGGGCTAGTATCTCTCCGCGATGCGCACGCCCGGATCTACTTACTGCTGGCATGAGGATAAAACAACTCGCTCCCCCGCTCCTTACAATCGAATAACGGAATACTTGGGTGTCTTCAGCCCGAGTTACAGATGCTTATACATATCAAATTAGCTTTTTGCTGATAATTGCAAGCTCATGCACATTCCGTATACAGACTTTATAAGACGCATTTACATTTAATTCGTGGAGGTGTTTCGTGAATGATAAACTCGGTTCATGCAGGCAGGCCTGGATGTTTGAATATTATTCAGAATAATCTAAGCAAATGAGAATGAGTCTGAGCCAAGTGAAAATGCTAGGTAAGGCAATTGGAAGCGTCTTCCACACAAACCCGTTTACGGATAGACCAGTTAAACTCAACGGAGATGTGAATCTAGGCTACACACACTAACACTTCTCTGAAGGTGGAATCGACTTCTTATTCTGAAAGATATACAATAGTTAACCTAACGATTCAAGCAGTCCCAAGCCAAGGGAGTGTTCCTGATATGCGATTGATGGCGCTCTCTCACTACTATTGCCTTTACTTCACTGGGCTTTCCGAGGCGCTGCGCTCTTGAGAAATTCTGCACATTAAACAACAACTTGGGGTGTGTGTGTGATATTTGAGTATGTTGCGTGCGTGCGTGTGTGCATGCATTTATTTATGCACACGATGTTTCGATTAAGCAGGCCTAAGATCATTTGAATAAATTTGACAAAGTAGCCTAGAATAAAAAAGTACCCTAAATATGATTATTACGTTGAAGTCAGGGCCTACTAGCCTAAAATCAATAGCACATACACAAGGCAGTCTCCCGTCTTTCCTGATCGCAATTTGCCTACTTACCAGACCAGCTGGATGAGCGTCGATGCCCCAAAGTTCCGTTCAGATAGATCCTCGGGAATTTTGATAAATTGCGCACGCAATCATTTCGCAAAATCGAAAAGTCACACTCGAAATCGAAACCACGTTAATTGCATTCTCAACGCTTACGAAATCCTTAAAAGACACATTTTCATCAGCCGTGCATGGCACGTTGAAGTCCTGCGCTCCGCCACCGGTTCAGCAGCAGGCAGCAGTGTGGGCTACTGCCGTACTGTTTCTAACGGGATGCCTCGGGTTTGGGGGGAGGCGTGACGTCACGAGTCTCACGGTCGGCCGCTGCTTTCTGCACTGATTCAATGCAAAGCCCAGCCAGAGAGCAGATGCGAGACGTGTCTGCGTATTTGTTTAATGACCTAGAACTTCTGTAGAATCGCAGATTGAAGTGCATTATTTACGTCGGTAGATGTAAAGGATTTTTTTTTTATTGGGTGAGGTTTATTTCTGGTATTATGCCATCATGTAAGCCTACATTATTTTTTTTAGTGCAGAATAACAGTGAATAACCCATTTTCAAACTAATAATAAACCTAATAATTCAATTCAATGAACTCAGGAAAAAATATCCATATCACTTTTATTAATATGTGGTCAGCATATCACTTTTATTAACATGTGGTCAACTATAGGTGGATGTCCTGCTGGGGGCTGGTACTCAGCTAATGCACATTTGAGCATGATCCAGACCAGCCATCCGGTGTGCCAATCCCTTCCTAATGACCAGTCACCACCACTGGCTCATTGTAGTCACATTTGCCCACAGGCTGTGTAAATTAGTGGCACGAACTCCTTGTGTGTGTGTGTGTGTGTGGGTGTGTGTGTCTGTGTGTGTGTGTGTGTGGGTGTGTGTGTGTGCGCGTGTGTGTGTGTCTGCACATTGAGGCTGAGTGTGCTAGCATGTTCGTGGGGTTGGCTGTGTGCATGAGTGCACATGTGAACCATATACAGTGTCCATGTGTGTGTGTGTACATACATGTGTGTGTCATCCCCTCCTCCTCTCTCTTTCTCTCTCTCTCTCTCTCAGTCTCTGTGAACCCATCCACGGCACTGCTTTTTTCCCCTCCCCTCCAGGACCCCCCCCTCTGATCCGCCCATAAAGGTTTAATTGGATTCAGGTCAGGTGATCCCCAGAGCCAGTCTTCATGCCTTTCATCCTGCTTGTGTTTAGACATTCCATTGTCAGGGGGGTGCCGGCGGGGGGGGTTGTTCATGGGCTTTGTGAGGAAGTCCTCTATAGGCAGACGCTGCCCCCGAAGTGCAGATTTGAGATCAGTTTACACTCCCCCGCCTACCTCACCTCAAGCATGAAGGTGGAGAATGTTAGATCTGACCCGAGGTCAGGTGCTTGGAGGAGGTGGGGGGGGGGGGGGGGGGCGTGGTCATCCTTGACTGGGCGCTCATCAGCATCGGCCGATTGGCCCCGGTATGAGGTCCTGTGAGGGGAAGATGGACGAGCAGGGGTTTAGCCCAGAGCCGCGTGGAAAATCGAGTTCGGCAAACTCCTTATTGAGGTTGAGGAATTTAAACGTCGGCTTAGCCCCAGCAGTTCATTGACGTTTCTAGTTTCTTATAAGGATGTATAAAAACAGTTTTCAGCCTCTGTTTGGTTTGGCTGTATATGCCAAGATAATTGTCCCACTCTTCTGGCCTGTTCAGAAGATTTGGCCTCTTGGTCCTGTTTGTTATTCAAGCGTCTTGTGGTTATGGATGCCACCGCATAGCTTAGGCTATTCCTGGTCTGCTTGTTCAGTCAAACCGTCTCACAGTACTTTCAATATCAATGCTGTCAATATGAGCGTTAGGAGGTAGAGCGGTGGGCTGGGGATCGGAAGGTCCCTGGTTCGATCCCAGCTCCCGGTAGAGTGCCAAAATGTCGCAGTACTTAGTACACAGCTTGGGCCTTTCTGTGCGGAGCTTGCATGTTCGCCCCCATGTTTACATTGGGTTCCCTCCGGAGAACCCAATACAGAACAAACAGATGCTCTTCAGTCCCTGACCAGGACTTGGACTGAACACTTGGACTTGGCTCCTCCTCCTCCTCCTCCAATGATGATTATTATTCCAGTTGTAATTAGCTGCAGAACCTTTGAGTTCTCCTGACGATGGAAAGTTGTGGGCTGTTGGCAGTCAGTCAAGACTCGGGGGATTTACTATGAAGCAGAGCGGCGTGGTTAAGGGGGGGGGGCGCTCCCACTTCAGCGTGACTAATGTGTTCAGTCGCAGGGCCTCCTCCGGCCCGCCACATGATAGGGATCATGACAAGACACGGTAGACCCCCTTCCCCCTCCCCCTCCCCCTCCCCCTCCCCCGCGCCCGCGGCATAAGAGGCACCCTGCGATTTGTCTCCCTCCCATTAACGTGATCCGAGTGGAATCTGAACCCGAGGGCTCAACGCTACAGTAAGCAAAATGGCGGCGGCGGCGGTGGGGCGGGGGGTGTAATTGAAGCGGCGTTGTATTCACAGAAAATATTTTAACAAATTGCAACCCATTATCCCGATGCCTGGCCCCCGCAGCGGTGCTGCCCAGCTTAATGACGAAGAGCTCTTCCAGAAAACAACGTGCGGCCGCGTCACACAATGCGCTTGCGCCCTCCAACCATGGAGCGGATATCGCTTGTTTGGAACTGCGTGCACTTATTCTG
>NC_140253.1:6712046-6762046 GCF_949987555.1 Borostomias antarcticus
CACACTTACAGTCACCCACTGTTTGTCGAGGCGGAGGCGTTTCCTGAAGTCATCGGACAATGCTCTCTCCTCCCCTTCAATCTGACTGGCCCCTACTTGGAAGAAATGCCTGTAAGACTCAGTTCTAATCTATAGAACCACTGTCACTAGTGTGTTCTGTGCCCATGTATTGTAGTTCGTTTTACTTTGTCTTAAATGTTGTTATTGTGATAATTTATTTGTGTTACATTATGGAGAATTTGACTACTGTTTCTATGTCGGGGACTACGGATGGAATATACCCTTGTGCTAAATCCATCTTTTTTACACATTTTCATGTATAGATGTTTTTAATGCATCCATTTCATGTATCTGTGTTCATCAAAATGCTTTGTCCTGTCAAAATAAACAAATAAAGTAAAGTAAAGTAAAGTAAAGTTCTAATATGTAGAACCACTGTCACTGTTCTAATCTGCAGAACCACTGTCACTGTTCTAATCTGAAGTACCACTGTCACTGTTCTAATCTGCGGAACCACTGCCACTGTTCTAATCTGCAGAAACACTGCCAGACACACCAGCACATCAGGATAAAGGAATTAGTCTTAAAAAAATAAGACTCATGTCTCCGTCACCATGGCTCCTCAGATCTAAGACCTACTAGACTCTTTGAAGTTCCATACTACCTCATTCTGGACTACCAAGCCATGATGTTGAACA
Source organism: Borostomias antarcticus (assembly GCF_949987555.1). Taxonomy (NCBI): domain Eukaryota; kingdom Metazoa; phylum Chordata; class Actinopteri; order Stomiiformes; family Stomiidae; genus Borostomias; species Borostomias antarcticus. The sequence continues at coordinate 6,712,745 of NC_140253.1, forward strand.
ATACTGCCTGGAACATACTGTACTGGCCACACACTGTATTAAACCAGTCTCCCCTTTTTTATTTTTTTTACCCCCCTTCATCTCAACCCTAATCCCACAGAAATTGTGTAGGGATTATGCACAAAAGGCACATTTTGGACACGGGATTTGCATGTTTGGATTAGCCGTCTTGTAATGGGTGCTGGAGTCGGCTGAAAGGCCCCCATGCGGCTGCATTTAGAGTCGGAGCGCCCGTTCAAATGATGCGCCAAGCACCCGGTTTCCTGTATCAAACGCACATTACTCATCTCAGCCTCCGTCGGGAGCCGCTCCCCTGTGCCGGGCGACGAAAACAAACCCCTCTATTCGCTCTCGGTATCAGAGACAAACAGATCCCCAAGCCGGATTGTTTTTTGGTTGTTGTTTTTTTGTTTGCCTCGCGAGTCGCGAGTAAAGCTCCGCCGTCAAACCACAACATTCTCTTTTTTTCATTTACATCTCAGGCTAGGATTTAAGACATAAGAGAGAGAGAGAGAGACACACAGATACAGAGAGAGAGAGAGAGAGAGAGACACAGATACAGATACAGAGAGAGAGAGAGAGACACAGATACAGAGAAAGAGAGAGAGAGACAGATACAGGGGATCGAGTTTTCTTTGAGCCTTAAGTACCATATTGCGACAGTAGCTGGTCTCCCACGTACTCCCTTTCACAAATCGATGATAACTAAACTGAGGCTGCGAATTGTAAATAAGGAGAGATCCCAAGAGCACGGCATTGTCTGCAGCTCCACCAGATACACGCCTTTTATTCTAACCTTTGCTTCCAACACAACTGTAAGCCTGAAGCGCTAGTCCTCTGGCGGTCATGTATAATGTATTTACACACATTTGCTTATCTAAGAGAAGCCATATCTCTCATTTAGGAAGCTTATAGGGAATGCCCCTGGGCCGCCATGACGCCTCTTAATCCTCCGATCGGGGCGATGTCACTTTGCCCCTGGGAGAGTGAATAAAAAGGCTCCAGGCCTCCTCTGTTTTTCTTCTTCTTCTTCACTCTCTCTCTCTCTCTCTCTCTCTCTCTCTCTCTCTCTCTCTCTCTCTTTCTCACTAGTTGAGAGGCTTTGTATCTCAGAAGACTCGGGGAGACTAGATGGAAACGCTTCAGATCATGCTTGCCTGCAAGGGATTCTCTCGCTAGAACGGCGCGTACGATCAAGATGGACGCCATTATCAATGGCAAAGCTATACCTCAGCAGGCACGGCTTCGTCTTTGCCCATCGGTTAACGCCGAACCGTTGGAATTAAATATGCGCCCCGCGGATTCATAATACATCCAGGCACTCGATATGTGTTTGTTTTCATTTGGGGGATAGAGAGGGGGGGTCTTTGCCAGGGCGGGCTCGAAAAGGAAGATGAGTGGGGCCCCTGAATGAATGGGGTTTGCGTGTGTTTGTTTCACAACCAATTCTGATTTTCTTTCCACCTTATTTTCACCGGGGACAGAAAGGCTGCAGGGTAGTGTGGCTTTATATTAAAACATCTGTCCAGTTTTGGGCAGGCCGCTTTATAACCTAGCGCGGACGTGACCATAGTTGGCTGCGGAGTGGTCTTTCTCAACACTGGTTCTGACTTTACTCAGCACGAGGAAGAATTGCTAGCTTTAATTTGCATGCGTTAGAGGGAGACGTCCCAGTATACTGTATGATGCAATGCCAGGAATCACAGCTGGGACAGAGACACACATCAGCGGAGCAGCATGGCGACTGTGGCGTTCATCAATGATGGATGGAGCTCACTCCCAGCAGCACTCAGTACAGCAAGGAGAGATGAGCAGGGGCTGGAGGGCGCAGTACGTACTCACACACACACACACACACACACACACACACACACACACACACGCACATACACACACACGCTACACACAAATACACACATGAGCATGCATAGACACACACACACGCACGCACACACACACCCACATACATGCAAACACACACTACACACACACACACACACACACACACACACACACACTGGTCTTGCAATTTTGTTCTTTATGTTGTCTGGACCTCTATTTCTCTATCCCCTTCCCTCTCGCTGTCTCTCTCCTTCACTCTCTGTCTCTAGGGCCCAATCCCAACATCCCCCCTGAACCCACACAGACTTATTGATGTCACCTGGTAAAGTGGGTGAGTGTGAGAGGCTCCAACGGCTTGAAATGGTATAAAAACCACTGTTATGTTGATGCCAACACATATTTCTTACTATTGTGGGTTTAGGACTTTTTATGTTATGTTTCGAATTTACGTTAGGTTTTTTCTTGCAGGCCAACTTCTATTAATTTTGGGCTGAGTCAATTCTCCTTTACATGATCACAACCCTCTGTGTTACCGTCAAAACATTTCTGTTCCACTTGGTAATAAGACAACAACATTACTGCCTGTGATCCGTATTTGTGATGAATCCAGAAGTATTTAGCCTTTAACTGAGGAATCATTTGATTTATGGCAACATAATTCTATAGCTGTGTTCGGAATCGCTCCCTATTCACTATATAGTGCACTATATAGGGCGTCAGCCATTTTGTTTGTAATGTCCGAATTCTCCACGGAATTTTCGTTCCCTGTATAGTCCACTATTTATTACCCACAATTCACCTTGATTTGCAGGGAACAGTGCATGTACCCTACATTTTCTCCGTTCCCTAGGTAGTTCACTACATGGTGAACCCTATATAGGGAATAGGGAGTGAGGGAACGAGGGAGCGATTCCAAACACAGCTTATGTATGTTTATAGGCTATAGGTCTGTGTACATATTTTCAAACCAATCCCATTATACAAAGTCCTAGGGTTGACAATCTAGGCAATCTAATCTAAATATTGAAACCAAAATAATCTTTCTCACACACATACACACACACACACACACACACACACACACACACACACACACACACACACACACACACACACAGGGGCTGTCTGTGCTTTCTACATACATCTGTTGTGTGTCACATGCATCATTGAATTGAATTGAAACCTTTATTGCCCCAGAGGAGAATTTGTTTAGCACACGTCAAGCATACAGAAAACATTAAAATGTACGCCCATCACCAACACCACAATCATCTACCTCTCCCCTAAAAAACATGCTTTTCCTTCAGTTAAAAACAGGCCATTATGACAACCCCTCCCTTGACATCCTCTCTCATAGCCGTCCCATTAAGGCGAGGTATGACAGCTTATTACGCTCAGTGCCTCATAGAGAGAAGGCCATGGTGAACAGTTGCGAGCGTTCTTCCACGCGACACGTGGGGAGAAAAGAGACTGGGTAGTTGCACTTCTCCACAATATATCAACATCATCAAGTCGATTGAAGACAGCTTAATTTCGGTGTGCTCTTGTGTTTCACACTGATTATGATGGTATTCAAACTGTCGAGTGAAAGTCCCTCGTCGAAGCAACGGGTCGACGTTTTCATGCCAAAGATAGGAGGGGGGGCACCCATTTCACTTTTCTCTAAGGTCTTCCTGTGGGGGCCCAAACACATGTCTATACTCTCTAGAATCTCCATATCTCTCTCAAACGAAGAACCCCTCAGCCAAGCCTTGACTATGCTGGAAAGAGTCATTAAAAAAAACACTCCCTCTCACTACTACACTTCTTAAAGGTGTATACTCCACAAAAACATCTACAGTTTGACAAAGAATGTCGGTCTGGGCCGTAGCAACAATGGTGTACAGCCTTTCTCCGTGCCACTAATAGGCTTATGGTTTCGTTTCCAAGTCTTGGTGAAACAGAAGTTTATTCATAGACTTTGCTGCTTGGCACACATCGCCAGTGAGCTAACGTCTCGCAGCGAAAGAGATAAACAGAGTGATTCAGACGGTAATTCCCTCAAGCTACCTACCAAAGGAAAAATAAATGCTGGGGATAAGCAGTCTGTGGTTATCAGGTTAATAAGTGGAATCCTTGCCACTCAATTCATTATTTCCTACCCCACAGTACTATCGCGCAAAGACAACAAGCTTGAGGATGTGCCTCACATTGAGGCGTTGCAGTCAGAGTCGTTTGTCAAAACAACTTTAAGCAGCTCACCTTGGGGTGCACTGATAATAACCGCAGTCGACGGAGCGCTTCCTTTAACACATAGGAGTTCTGGGTTATTTCAGCTTTCCCCAGCTGCTTCTGTTGATTGGATACCGTTTGGATGCAGGCAGGGAGCCAGTGTCCGTTCTAATTGGATGGATCTCGTTAACCTGCGCTGTGGCCAGGCAGGGAAATTCTTCCCGTCCCCCACGAGGGCAGCCGGGAGCAGATAGTAGGCGGCGTGCATGGGGACCAATCAAAGTGCTCCTGTCCATCTTCGTCAGGGACGGACAGCGTTAGCGATCTGTTCTTCGTATTGGTTTCTGAATCTGTTCTTCTGCATATTTTTTGTATTCTTTATGAGGGAAACGCTGGCCAACACGGGGAGACCATGCAAACTCCGCACAGAAAGGCCCAGGAGACCTTCCTGCCGTGAGCGATTCTGGGGTCCAGTGTCTCGCTCAAGGACACTTCGGTACACTGCCGGGAGCTGGGATCGAACCGGGGACCTTCCTATCCCCAGCCGTCTGCTCTACCTCCTCAGCTACCCGCCGTTATGACCTATTAGTCAAATCTGACATAATTGGTGTTAAAACCAATGGAAACATGGAAGAGAGAGCTCTGATCTCGCCATAGACTGAGATTCACGTCTGCGGTCGGCCAGCGGACGTCCTGTTCTCCGTTGTGAACTCGCGCACGTCACACAGGTCGCTGGGTAAACCGAGCTACCGAGGAAGAGCAAACCCTGAAATAACGTAAGCAAATAATACACACACGCCAGTCAAAACCAGCACCAACCGGCGCCCACGATACCGTAGCGCTAAGCCCACCCAATTATGGCAGCAGCCCGTCTGCCCGTTCTCCCCCGCGCGCTCGAGCTCATTGTCGTTCTCCCTTCCCTACCTAATAATAATCGCCTGAGCTATCTGGCGTGTGACCTTCTTTCCGGAGACGGGATCGATGCGCCCAAACAAAGCTGCTGTTTACTCTGCGGCCGCCCGTCTCTCAGTCACCTGGAAAGGTCAGCAGACTCTGCGCGGCCGAAAGGACGAGAGGAGAACAGTAGCCGTCCCGACCCTTGGGTCCGAGGGATGCGGGCGAGTGGACTGGACTGGCTTTCTATAGCGCTCGCTCTCTCTCTCTCTCACACTCCTGCGCTCCCTCTCGCTCCCTCTCTCTCTCTCTCTCTCTCTCCCGTACTCTCTCTCTCTCTCACTCTTTCTCTCCCCCCTTCTCTCTCTCCCTCCCTCCCTCTCTCCCTCTCTCCCTCTCTCCCTGTCTCTTGCCCTTTCTGTTCTGTGTGTGTGTGCGTGCATATGAGTGTGTGTGTGTGTCTGCATGTTCAGTATTGTGTGTGTGTGTGTTCATACACTACAGGTCATGTACAGTACAATATCTGTCTTCAAAGAGACGGGTCCAAACAGTGTTTTATCAGCTAGCGGGCGCGGCGGCCCTTTGAAGACCAACGGAGCAAAGCCGGCCCCCACCAGCCTCGGCCCCCAGCCTCTGCTCTCTCTCTGGGTTTGGCCCCCAGCCTCGCTCCAGCCTCGCCCCCACCCCCCCCCCCCCCCATCCCCCCAGCCTCGGCCCCCACCTCCCCCAGCCTCGGCCCCCACCAGCCTCGGCCCCCACCAGCCTCTGCCCCCAGCCTCGGCCCCCACCAGCCTCTGCCCCCACCAGCCTCGGCCCCCAGCCTCTGCTCCCTCTCTGGGTTTGTGTGCTAAACACAGCGGCTCCACAGTCTCCGTGGGGGAAAGTGGCCAAACAGCGGCAGCCTTTGAACTTGGGATGAAGAGCGAGGGAAGAGGATTAGGCTGTTCAAACACGACTGGGACGACCGAGCACGCCCGCACCTGAGGACACACACACACACACACACACACCGTCCCGGTCCGGAACACACGGAACGAACAAACGGAGGCGTGTCCGTGGGGTACGTCAGCGATGACAGGTTTAGTATGTTTGGCAGCGTAAGCCACCCTGGCGCCCTCTCTGTATTGACAGACGAAGAGTCGTATGATTATTGGTTGGGAATTGGTTATGTAATAAATATAATCACACACGGCGCCACCGAGACCGGCGCGCTCCGCTCCTCTCCTGTGGTTAATGCTCTGCGGGTGTGTCGACTGCTTTCGTGGACGGAGCTTTAAAAAAGGACGATCTATCCGTCACGAAGAGACGGAATCCGTGGTCAGAATCCAGGCATGTTTTCAGGTTTTGGTGAATAGTTGTCTCTAGTTTGCTTCAATGTAACCTCACTCTAAACCCTAAACCTAACATCATCCGGTTGTTATCATACCTCATATTTGCTACAGCAGGGTAATTTGAAGGTAATGAAAAAATCATAACATGCACTTACTCTCCCCATCGAGAACATAATGAACAAAGGCCTTTACTCGGTCTCTATATTAGCAGGTGTTGCACGTCGAAATGGGACCTCATAACTTATTACTAACATGGTGCTCAGAGAGCGCAGACCTCCGCACATGAATGCATTTCGTGGCTCTGTACGTGTGCACATGCGAGCGAGCTGGACATGCTTGGTATTGCTGCATTTGTTTAGTTGAGAGCTGTATGCCAGTCCTAACCTCGTATCTCATGTCGAGATAAGGCCGTTTCAATTCCCCCCATTGAGAGAGAGAGAGAGAGAGAGCGAGAGAGAGGGGCAGAGAGAGAGAGCAGAGACAGAGCAGAGAGAGGAGAGAGGCAGAGGGAAGGAGAGAGAGATGAAGAGAGAGGGAGAGAGAGGGGGAGAGAAAGGGAGAGAGAGGTGAAGAGAGAGGGAGAGAGGGATAGAGAGGGCGGAAGAGAGAGAGAGATGAAAGAGAGAGGGGGGGGAGATTAAGAGAGAGGGAAAGAGAGAGGGAGGAAGAGAGAGCGAGCGAGAGTAAAGGAGCAGAAAACTGGGACATATGATTGGTGTTTGCTCTGCATAATCACATCATCCTATTACAGACGGGGTGGCCTCTGTCATATCGAAAATCAATATTCCCACGTCTCATATTCTCACAACCCCGACCAGCGGACAGCTCCGGCCGCGGGGATGAGATGACACGCGAACACAAGTAGAACCGGAGAACCCCCCCCCCGCCGCTTGTCTTTGAGGGAGCCCACCGGCCGCCAGCATCAGCTCAGCATCTTGAGCCGACACTTCTCAAAGCCCGTGAGGCATATTTTAGGCGAAAGGAATTATTCCGGGAGAGCGATTTCCATATGAATTAACGGCGGCGAGACGCGTCTAGACATTTCGAGGACACAGAGAGAGGCTGACAGATCTGCGGACCTTTAGAATCTGTGTTTTTAGGGTGTGCCTACTGTGGACCCGCACTCTGTACTTCTGTCAGTTTAGCAAAATGCTACTTTGTTTTCTCCTCCCGTGCCGCTGAGAGTAACAAACGTGACCCATATGCCCTCTCTCCCCCCCGCCCCCAACTCCCCCGCCGATGGGTCTCCTCATCTCCTCGTCCTTCTCCTCCCCCCTTCAGCTCCCTCCTCCTCCGAGATGATGACGATGATGATGGTGGTGGTGATGATGATGATGATGATGATATCGATGAAGGTGATAATAACACCGATGATGATGATGATGATGGCGACTACGACGATGGCCACGTCCACAAAGCACAGATCCAAGGCCCTATCAAAACCCGTTCGCTTCATTGATTTCTGTGGGCTATCAGCCGAGGCTGTGCTATAGATGCCTGCAGCAGTAGGGCTGGTAGTGTTATCACCAAGGATAAATACGGTGGCTTGTCAGTGTTGGGCCTGAAGGGGTTAATGGTGGGTTGAGGATATCGGCCTGGGATTGTCCGTTCATCACTGCAGCCTGACAGTATCAAATCAGAGAGTGTGTCTGATGATAATGGAGTCTCGGTTGTTTTAGATGGGGGTCAGGTATAATCTGTGTGCGTGTGTGTGGTGTGTGTGTGAGAGAGTGAGTGTAATTTAATCCTTCAGAGAGAGAGAGAGAGAGGGAGAGAGAGGGGGGAGGGAGGTAGAAAGGGTGAGATAGAGAGAGAGAGATCTCAAATTGGAGAACCAGTGATTCGTGACAAGAAATAGACCAATCACAGGCTCAGATGGTGAACCAGGAAGTTATCATCACCATTATTCAGTTGGTGGTGATGTGGAAGTCGCCCTCTGGTCAGTGACTCGTCTTCACCCGGTACATCTCTGTCATCTTTACACCCCGGGCTCGCTTGGAGGGGCCGGCACATTTGATGGCGTATCATAAAAACCATCAAAAGCACGTGACAGGGGGTCGCAGGGTTGCATCCTGGGAGAGAAGGTGAAATACTGCATATACATTTATTCATTTCACAGACGCACATATCGGGAGAGAATGACCTCTCGGTGTCAAGGTGGGGCCAGGCCGAGCCACGGGACGCCTGCACATTATGTTGAGCCATATGTTGAGCTGTGTGTGTGTGTGTGTTTGTGTGTGTGTTTGTGTGTGCGTGTGTGCATGTGCGTGTGTGCGCGTGTTGTGTGGGAAAGTCCTTGGCTGTGTTGGATATTAAAATCTCCTGGAGAGTGTGAGTTGCTTCTCTTTTCATATGAGCACGTATTCATATGAGGGTCATTAAACGTGCTGTAAGTCCATTGCTATGCTCTGACCGGTTTTACCAAGTGTCAAACTAAGCAGCGTTCAAAGATTCCACAGCGCCATTACATTCTATGAAAACTGTGTGCTGTAATTCAACCATTTTCTATGACTGAAATATTTGTTGCTATACAGCTATTCAGGAGTTAACCATGTATCCAGCATATCTTCATTACCTGGCTCATCCGTCTCCTACCAACTGTTATTAGTAAATCGGAGGGGAAAATCTATCTAGGACGCCACGAAACACCTTAGCATGGTGTAATCTGCTGCCCTGATCAGTGATATATTAGGCCATTGACCAGCCAACTAAAAGATTTGCCTCCCAGGGTTCTATGGCGATATCTTAATACAGCTTCCATGCACACACAACCAGGTGCTTTTCCAAAGACTTTGCACTATATAGTTTCTCAGACCGGATTTACGGGCCAAGGTTTATCAAGATTACTTCAGTTAAATGGTGTCCAGTCGTTATCTGAAGAGTGAAAGCAACAGACTATTAGAGTTCCCAGTCCAAACACTATCCCAGATAAGAATCTGAAATTAAATCCTGTATAGGAAGTCTATATAGTGAATCGCTCTATTTCCGGAGCGACAGCAAGATTGGTGTTGTTTGCCCGGCGACTGGAAATTGCTCTGGCCAATAGCAGAATGCTACAATTACACTGTCACCTCTGACATTCATACATTTGTCTGGTATCGAACGCACCCGGCGGCCAAAAGATACATGCTTTCCACCTCAAACTCACCCTCCCCTCCGATAAATCTATTTTTAATCTCTATCTTCATCTATTGGAGCAGTCGCTAATTAACAGAACGCCGGCACGGAACTATTTTAGCATTCAAAGAAGACGAATGAACCAAAATTGATTTTGTGAACTGGAGTGGGGTGCTTATCTTGAGAAACATAGTCTGACATTGTACTGCAACCTTAACCTTGGTTTTTTCATGAGTATTTTACAGGTATTGTTACGGGCCTGTACACTTTAACACGATATCATTGTCCTATTGCACGAATATTGGTCCAAATGACCTTTTCCATTTGACAATACACTTCACTAGAACAGTGAAAATATATTTCCAGTGAATCTAAACAGCAACAACGAACAAAGTCACCAATAAAAGTCAACATTCCCAGCTCTCTTTTCTCTCAGACTTCCCGGCGCGACAGAGCGGCCATTTTAAGAGATGGGAGAGAGAGAGAGAGAGAGAGAGAGAGAGAGAGAGAGAGGTTAAACAGTGAGGCTGCTCAGCTGATTGGAGGGGACCACCCAGCCAGACCGGACTACCCGGGGACTTTATGACAGCCTCTTCCTGACCGTATGACCTTAGAACAGTTGTCCCCGCCCCCCTCCCCCTCCCCCCCCACACTAAGGTGACAGGCTTGTCACCGTTATTTACCCCGTCATCCAACCCTCCCCGTTCCACACTCTTCCACCAGAGCCTCCGTCAGCTGAATCACTCACCCTCAACGTCCAGGCCCGAAAGGTCAACGCCGGTGTCGGCCTGCACCCCCCGGGGGGTGAGCCCTTTCTTCCTTCCCTCACCTCTCCACTCTGTGGAAGCTGGCCGCGGAGCGTGAGTCACCCGATACCCTCACAGCTGCGGCTTGTGTAATCAAACGGTCCGTCTTCTGGAGAAGGAGCCTCAAACAACTCTAAACAACAGAGTGGGGTTTCTTCGCTCAAGCGAAGTCACTCAGTTTCTCAAACAGCAATTCAGTTTTTTTTTCTCCAACCCCCAGTCCCCCCACAACCCTCCTTGAAGTAGTTAGTTCGGGTCTGTTGGCTGGTTTGATGCTAGTTTAACAAATACCCATCCAAGCAAGAAGATTTGTCAGAGAAATTGAGTTCTTGTATGAGGAGATAGATCATGAACAGGGGGGATTGAAAAATACTGTTGATAGAAAGAGCTGAACTACACAGACCAGCCATCAACCCCTCTGGCTTTGTGGCTGTAAAGTCCAATAGCACCCTGTCTTCAAACGTAACCTCATCTCATCTTAATGAAAAAAGATAGTGGTTCTGGATGAGTACAATAAATGATGAATAAGTGTGTTTCTCACACCAAGCGGATGTTATTGCCTGTTTAAAAATAGGGTTTGCATTCTTCTGGACGAAATCTGCTAGAATCCATCATCTACCGACAAGCCTGGAGGGTGAGAGTCTAGGACGGGACAGCTGGCTGTTCAGTGTGTGTGTTTGTGTGTGTTTGTATGCATGTGTGTGCGTGTGAGTGTGTGTCTGTGCGTATGGGAGAAAGAGTTGGGAATAGTGAGTGTGTAGGAAAGTACAGTATGAGTCCATTTCAGTGTGTGTGTGTGTGTGTGTGTGTGTGTGTGTGTGTGAGCGAGTGCGTGGGATGAGTGATCGGGTCCGGGGGATAGTAAATACCCTGTGCGGGCTGTAAGTAATGAAGAATGATCCGTTGCCTATTGCTAACTCCCACATAAAAGAGTTTTACAGCATAGCAGGGCAAAGTGCGGACCGTGTAGATCCCAGTGAATGCCATTACAAACACAAAGGCCTAACCTCTGGCTGTGACATGTGTCTGTGACCACGACAATCTCCCCTCTACACCCCCTCTGGGTAAGCAAGGCCATCACGACTCTTTGATTGCATGGCTATATCTCTATAGCTGGAATTGCCACTGGTAAAATCGGACTGGGGGAATGAAACCTACTTACTGTGGAGTTTCAGTCGCAAAACTGGCTTAGGTGTTCTAATAGCTCAGGCGCGCACTCACGCACTCAAACGCACATTCTACAGCAGGGTTTGAAGCGATGATAGCGTTTGGAGATTAAGAGGGAGAAATGGCTGATACCAACGTTTGACTGATAGAGAGGCTTTTTTTTTCTCTCTGGGTGATCATTTGGAGGGTTTTATCCGTTCTGTTTGGTGTGTGCAGGTTTTAATGGGATTCTGGCAAGACACGGACAAACGCACATATGTATGCACACGCACACACACGCGCGCACGCACACATTCATCACCAGCCTGACAGTGAGTGAGGGAGACCCAGGTGTGTGCCTTGAGTAAGTATCAGTTGACTATGAGAAAGGGCTGGAGGACGAGGTGGCCGGTGACCTCTGTGTGTCTCCTCCCCTACCAAGATACTCAACACACACACACACACACACACACACACACACACACACATACACACTCACACACACACACACACACACGCACACACACACACACACACACACGCACAAACACACATACCCGGGCACTCCTACACAGTCTTTCTCACAGTTTGAAAACAAAAGTTGCCACTTTATTAGAAACACCTACTCGTTGACCCTAATAGTCCTGCTCCTCCTCTAAACAGCGAGTCATGTGGCTGCAACTCAATATATGAAGCATGACATAGCGAAGAGGTTTAGCTGTTGTTCGACCGAACATTAGAATGGGCAACTAGGCGGAGGGGCGGCGTAAGAGGGAGAAAAGTTAAGATGATTCTATCAAGGCCTGTGACTGACCGGGGCCCGAAAGAAAATATGAGAACATTGGGTACACTTTTTCACTATTAAATAATTAACCTATCATCATTAATATAATTGTTATTTTAAAATGTATTGATAAAACTAACGTTTCTTTTTCTTTTCTTGTTTTTGGCAAAAAGTAAACATCCAGAGAGCCAAATGTCACTCCCCTCTCTATTTACAGGAAATGGTTCGGCCCTGCCCCTTCAGTGAATTGCGAGTGAGGAGTGCTGGGGCCTCATTTATAAAGCTTGCGTACGCACAAAAGAATGCGTACGCCACTCCTCAGCAAAGTTCGGGCTTTATAAAAAACAAACTTGACGGGAGAATGGCGGAGAATGCGCTCACCTCCAAGCACACTCTGACCCATGCATACGCACATTTCTGCCGAAATGAAAAACTGCGATCTCGGCGATCCTAATGGCAGGAAGGTGAAACCCGAGAAACACTTTGAAATTGACACAGTTGTGAACAATAAATATATCCGATATTGCAAAATAACCCCTCAAATATGTTGCACAGTCCAACCGGGAATCATAATATAGTGGATCTGTCATCGCTTAACAATTGATTCATTTATTTATTCTCATAAATGATTCATTTATTTAGCCTATTTATTCTCATAAATAATCATGTGGACAGCGTAGGCTATGTGCTCAAAGCAATCACTATAATTCAAATACTGTTGTGAATGACTTGTGAACGGCCTTCATATTTACACTGCTATGTGAATCCCAATTCAGTCGAGATCACTTTAGTCAAAATTGACCCATTTATTTTGGATGCAGCAAATACAGCATATGGAATTTTGGCAGTGTGCTCTGTTCGGGGGCCCCCTGCCTTCCACAGCATGTGGAAAGCACGATAGTAGGGGGAGGCGAAATCTAGATGTTCCCCCCCTTCTTTGCTGTCACATTTGCCGTCATGTTAGATTTGGGCTGTATCGATTTCTGTGAATTGGAGGCGTTTTACTGGCCATTTATAGGCATTTATGGGCGTTAAGACGGTGGGACAAAACACGCGCTCACGTGCGCCAAGTTTAGAGTTGATTGAGATTTAAAATGGGGAACCGGCGTGGGACGTGCGTGCGCACTTCGTTATAAATCGTAAAATCGTTGTGCGTACCTTTTGGAACTTGCGGATGTCCGCAACCCTTAGGACGCGAATCCTGAGCAAGGTTTTATAAATGAGACCCCTGGTGTGGAGCATCACCTCTCAGCTTCCTAAAGAAAAATCTGGCTTCCAAAAATGAAAAGAACGAGACCTCCAGACCCCACGCTTACTGTGTCCAACCAGTGTTCAAATAAAACCTACAAACCCCACTCTCCACAGGTGGGGCCGATGTCATATCTTTTCAGGTGGCCCGAAATCCCTGGCGGCGCCCCTGACGACGTGTGATCTAAGCGGCTTTGACCGTGGTGTGGTTGTTGGTGCCAGATGTGGTGGTTCCAGCATCTCAGAAGTAGCTGCTGATTTTCAATCACCAAAGTCTCTAGAGTTTACAGAGAAATGTGTTATCGTGTTATAAAGAAAAAACATGCAGTGAGCAGCGACTGTGAGCGAAAACAACCTGTTAATGAGAGAGGTCAAGCTACCGTTACAGAAAGGTCACAAATGCTCAAACAACAGCTGCTTACAGCAGTGATGTGCAGAAGGGTACCTTGTATCCATGATGCCACAAAGAATTCAAGCTGTTCTGAAGGCAAAAGGGGATGCTGTCTGATTCTCCTGGGTAGGCGCACCTTATAAGGTGGCCACTGAGTGTATAGTGTGTGTGTGTGTGTGTGTATAACACAGTGACAAGAAACATCCTCAGAGACCTCCTCCTCCACCTCCTTCAGATCTCTGCAGGTCTCCTGTTGGCCTCCTAACACACACACACACACACACACACACAAACACACTCACGGAGCGAAGGCTCCCGGTAGGCTACAGCGGCCCTCAGGGGACGGGCGTTCAGACGCGACGACGGCACGCACCCTCCCTGCCCCTCTGTTGTCGTCCCACTCCGGCTCGCTGTCAATACGCGGGCGTAATTGATGCCCGTGTCTGCCAAGGCAAGGAGGATTACTGCCGTGCCGGGAACCCCGCCTCCTCCGGAGAGAGCCGAGGGGATAGGCAGAGATGGGAGGCTCTCGCCGGCGCATCCACACCAGCGTTTCCGACTCGGCTGAGCAAGCGCCGAGGAGGAGGATTTCGGAGGAGTCCGCCAAGTGCTTGACGTTCCCCAAGAGGGTTCGGTTCGCAAGAGCGTCCCAAACGCCTCTCAGCCCGTTCACGGTTATGAAGCGTAACTGTGTTCCGTTTTTTTGCTTCCCTCTGGAATATGTAGGGGTAGGACCTATGCCCCCCCCCCCATTGCTCTCTGTAAAGCGCATTGTCTTGCCTCTGTGTATTAAATGCGCTATACAAAAAGAAAAAAAGTTTGATTTGATTTGATTCTGTACACTATGGTATCTTCAGTGTAACAGTGCAGTGCGTCAATAGCGCTGCTCCCAAAGCGCTGACTAGCATGAACAATGGCTCAGTCTCTGCAGAATTCACTTAGCAACCCAGTGCACTTTGATTGGTGGGATTCGGGCCAATAGTCATCGAAAAAAGCTTTAAAAAAAGCACCCTGTGTACGGAATACTGTGAGTATTACGGTAGTCCGCACTAACTGACTATATTCCGTACATTACGGTATTCTCGTAGCGTAGACTAGCATGAATGATGGCTTAGTCTCTGCAAAATGTACTTAGCAACCTAACAAACTTTGATTGAAGGGATTTGGAATTTTTTTTGAGAAAACCTAACCCCCCTCAGTAACCTCATTCTGATGAACCACCAATGACTCGTCAGAAAACCTTCCACGTGGCCATTTTGCAAGCGAAGAGTGGTGGACAATCAGTACCTGCGAGGATCGTAAATAGACGTGAAATAGATGTGAGTGTCTTGTTCTTGGTGAGAAGGGGTGAAATAAGGATGACAGATACAAATATTATCCATAACCTGGGAGTATTTCTTGTGTTTTAATATGCAAAATGTCAACTGTAGGGAATACCGTGACTGTACGGAATACCCTGAGTACCTACAGTAATATGAAACGCTTGAGCAATTCAGAAATGTGTTAACTACACAAATGCATTTCTCAACAGTTCTAGATGCGGTGTGTAGTACAATCAAATATGAAATGAATGGAAACACAACATCTATAACAACAACAACAACAACAACAACAACACAAGTCCACCTAAATCATGACGTCAGCAACCTGGCCTAGAAACAGAATGTTCTAGAACTAACCGGTAGCTCCCATCCTCCATGACCAAACTTTAAACAGTGTTCCCAATGCAGCCTTAGCATGTTGTTGCGGCGGCGCGTCTGTGATCTGTCTCTCTGACGTAAAGAGGGCCGATCTGCTCCATCCTTCATCTCGGTGACGTCGGCCATGACTGTCTCTCTCCTCCGCGAGTCATCTGCTCACAGTGAAGGTACTAGGTGGCGCAGACGGGTCCAGTTATTGCCACAGAGACACAGATATGTACACACACACACACACACACACACACACACACACACACACAAACCCACTCTCTCTCCTTGCTAGCTAATGAGGCGGCCATGTGTTTGCGTGACCGTGTTCACGGCGAAACGCTCAGAGAATTATCATTTCTTCACTGATGCGTCCTCGTTATGAAGAACGTTAATGACACTCGCCAGAGTGTATGTTTAAGCAGAACATATTGAGAGCAGAAATCATACCGCGCTGATATATCCAGCTAATTGACTACCATGAGACAACAGAGATAAAAAGACAACCTTCACTCTGGCTGAACCTTCACTCCGGATTCAAATGAGATATGAGTGGGTATACAATATATTTACATTGCAGCCATTTAGCTGATGCTTCTATCCAAAGCAACTACAATAATTGCATTTAACGTAGGAAAAGCCAATGTACTACTACTTTCCAAAACTCACAAGTGCATCTAGAGGTGGGTGAGCAACACTGTCTAGTTGTGTGTGTGATTGATGTCCCCCTTAAGGTATAAACACATTTCTATAGCTAACGCATATATTTTGGATACATTTCCTGGGTACACAATGAAGCTTATCATTGCCCCGTCGCTCCGAGGGCCAACTGACCCCCGGTCACGGCCCTTTTCTGCCCTGGCAGAACGAACGTCAGGACAGCGGAGTTGCTGCCCATCTTTTGCTGCAGGCTGCATGCTCACCCTTTCAAGAAGTACTACCCTGACTGTTCCTCTGAGCACTTATTTGTATTCAGCTGTTTCTTACACTTTTACTTCACTGGTGAAGCTCTTAGATGCTTGTTTAGATAGGAGATGCCGTTCTCTTGACTACCTGTCGAATGCACTATTGTCAGTCGCTTTGGGTAAAAGCGTCTGCTAAATGTAATGTCACCAAGTCAAAGGTCAAAATCATAACAGCATACCTTCTAAACATGTTCTACCATAAACCCTGACGCTGAACTTCAGTATAACAGCAGCATGAGATGATAAACGTCCAGAGAACACGTGGTGGAAAGAAAATATTCTCACAGCCGCAGTTTCTTGTTCTGCAAGACGCGTGCGTGTTCATTGGTGGAGCCCGGTGTTTGGAATCGAGGGGGAGAATCTATTTCCTGCCGGCTCCTCGCCCCGGGGGGACAGATTTGCAGCTAATAACATCTGAGCAGCCTCCCAGAGCAGCACTGCTGTTCCACCTGCCAAGGAACTGTCACACACACACACACACACACACACACACACACACACCTAAACACTCCCTTTGTCTGAGTTGGATTGATTGGTGAAAGTTCATAGGACTCGAATAAAAACATTTTACGATTGCGCCCACAACTCAGTTGCTCTGGATAATCCCGATCGGGAAATATTTCTATCTGAATGGGGCCAAACTACTTCAAACTATCCCCCTAATCTAACAACTCCATGCTGTAATAGGAAATCCACTTGCATATTTGTGGTCTTATGTGTGGAGCTGTGGGCCAACACTTTGGTACGTCTTAGGTCCTAGCTGAGTCTTTGGTACGTCTTAGGTCCTAGCTGAGTCTTTGGTAGGTCTTAGGTCCTAGCTGAGTCTTTGGTAGGTCTTAGGTCCTAGCTGAGTCTTTGGTAGGTCTTAGGTCCTAGCTGAGTCTTTGGTAGGTCTTAGGTCCTAGCTGAGTCTTTGGTAGGTCTTAGGTCCTAGCTGAGTCTTTGGTAGGTCTTAGTTCCTAGCTGAGTCTTTGGTACGTCTTAGGTCCTAGCTGAGTCTTTGGTAGGTCTTAGGTCCTAGCTGAGTCTTTGGTAGGTCTTAGGTCCTAGCTGAGTCTTTGGTACGTCTTAGGTCCTAGCTGAGTCTTTGGTAGGTCTTAGGTCCTAGCTGAGTCTTTGGTAGGTCTTAGGTCCTAGCTGAGTCTTTGGTAGGTCTTAGGTCCTAGCTGAGTCTTTGGTAGGTCTTAGGTCCTAGCTGAGTCTTTGGTAGGTCTTAGGTCCTAGCTGAGTCTTTGGTAGGTCTTAGGTCCTAGCTGAGTCTTTGGTAGGTCTTAAGTCCTAGCTGCTCGCCTTTTCTAATGAACTGCCACAAGATTCGGATCCGAAAGCTCACATCAAATCTGTTGAGTAAAACAATTAGCCCTCCAGTCCCTCTCAGCAGTCCCACAGGGCTGGGCCTTGCTCACAAAGACTGCTTTCTGGAACAATGAGCCCTTTTCCATCTGCTGCAAGAGGTGTGCGCACGTGCATGTGTGTGTGTGTGTGTGTGTAGACCCTCAGCTGCCACCTTACATAAGGAGGTTAGGTGTAAACAAAGTGCGAAGGTAAGGGGTGTCAATCTTTCTCTCTCTCTCTCTCTCTCTCTCTCTCTCTCTCTCTCTCTCTCTCTCTCCTTCACAGTCTATCTGTTCTTTCGACAGGAGAAACCCCCAGCAGTGCTGCTATAGTACACCACTGCAGAGCTGCAGGCTCCCTGCTCCCGTCTCTTAAGGGCCGGACTCGCTTATCTGGCCAGTGTGGACAGAGAGGCCAAAGCAATTACTCAGTAAATACCTTTTCATCCACCTGGGAGTTCAGTTCACTGTCATTTGGTTTCTCAAATATTGTGAAAACAGCTCACCAACTGTTACCCATACTCAATCTTAATCTAAATCTCATCCTTTGAATGTGTCAACAACAGCTAGATAAGGGATTGTACTTAATCCATGACATGAGAGGTTCAAACCCATGTTAATGCACAATCAGTTCTCGCACAAGCCAATACTTCCTGTTTACCCTACTGGTGAATGGACGGATTAATAATGGCCCTATGTGCCACTTCCTGACAGCGGGTGTTCGAAGGTTTGATTGACACATGATTAGTGAGGCCAGTTACATGAGCTGCCTGCTTTGTTAGCACAGGAGTCAGTGCAGCTGTTTCTACACAAAGGGAGGGGTTAAGAGGCTGCAGGTTACCACAGGTATGAACTCCTTAAACACCCACGCACTCCCGCACACACACACACACACACACACACACACACACACACACACACACACACACACACACACACACACACACACACACTCCAAAACTAACCACTTGAATGTAACTGGGGGTGGTCTAAGTAACACATTGTGTTCTGTGTTCATGAATAGAATATATTGAGTGAAATTAGGAATTTAATTATGAGCTTGATAGCATCAGTTATTTCCAGATTCCCCATGGCAGGGACGGGGCAGGGGCTTTATATGGGGTTTGTTTTGCTTTCATCAATTTAAACTCCTGGCGATTCTTATCCTCGGCCTGATCTGAACAGAGCGGATTCTCCCTATGTGTTCAACAGAAGAATAACGTAATGTTATCGGAGACCACGTTTTTATTAATCTGCCCTCAGTCGTTAGTCTCTCACCTGCTGTTACAGGGAATTAGTGGTATAAAACAGGAAGTCTGAAAGAAACATCCCACACTTACCCGTGTCCCAGTCCTATGAGGGTGGGATTAGTATATACAACAGTTCGGCAACCTCAACTGCTTCCTTAAACCCTTCTATCCCTGATAGACCCCGTTATAATCCATGTTGTTAGCCGTTAGCTAGTCGCTAGACGCTTATCCTCTCATCCATAAACATCACCCAGTAAACAGTAAAGCCAGAGTCCTCAATAATACAGTCATAAACACAGGGCCTTGTCTGAGAGTAATAAACTATCGGCAGAAATTCCAGTAGTTTTTAGGTACAAACTCACACACTGGCTGTAGTTGAAAGTTGACTTCTTTATTGAACATTGATGTCGATCCCAATGGATCCTCATCAGGTCTGACGTGACCTGACCAGACCAGACCTGAAGATCCACTGGGCTCGAAACGTTCAGTAAAGAAGTCTTTTAACTACAGCCAGTGTGTGGGTAGCCTTGCTTCGTTGATAGGCGGATCGTGACAGGATGCCTGCGTCCCACTCCTGTGGACAACCTTCCCATCCTTGCAGGCATCCAGCCCGCTGGCCTCCACCACGCAGGAACCACAGCACATCTCGCCTGCTGGCCCGTGGAGCCTAACCACCTGCTCCACGACAGGCTCACAGTGGAGCCCCCCCGGCGTCTCAAGTCGAGACCCCCTTTTGTGCCTGCCGGGGATCTCCTGCCGCAATCCAGAGATCTTAACATCAGTGAGGCAGGATGGGTGGACCACATCTGGCATGCGGAGTGGGAGGCGAACACCTCCAGACTCCGTGATTTCATCCCGATTGCCGGTCCTTCTCCTCCCGAGATGGACCTACTCAGGCGTGGGTGAGGCTTAATCGTCTCCGACCGGCGTCGGACGCTTCCGCTCATCGATGTACAGATGGGGCTTGGCATCCAGCGCAGCGTGTGGCGCCGAGGAACCAATCGCAGATCCCATCATCCAGGACTATCCGATATATCGGACACCCAACGGAATGCGTGGCCTGACGGTCGTGGATAACGAAACGGTGACATGGCTTCTGGAGGTGTGCCCGGATATATAGCCCGGGTGACCCCCTCACCCAGGCTCGGGGTGGTAAAAGGATAGCCCCTCAGCTCCGGGCCTGGGGAGAGAGAGAGAGAGAGAGAGAGAGAGAGAGAGAGAGAGAGAGAGAGAGAGAGAGAGAGAGAGAGAGATGTACCAACTCACCCAAACGATGAAGAATAATTGATTAGATAATTGATTAGATACTGTAATTAGATTTCTTTATTTTTTTATTTAAGGGTAATGTGGGACATGGATTGTGCATTATCTTGGCAGTCTTATCTTGAAGTCTGTCTTTGGATATATATATATTTTTTTATTTTTTTTAATCTGGTTGAGAAATAAACATTAAAGATGACATTCTGAGTCAGAATCTTAGAGCTTGCCAAGAGCCAGCAGAATCTATATATGTAGTTGTGTTTATTGAGGGGGGCATATTGAATCGATAGTTCAATTGTACAGTAAGAATGAGCAGCAATCAGTCATGGGTGTTTACATGGAGTTGACAGAGTCTTGTCTACCTCCATCTATTCTGAGAGGGTGTACACAGCCCACTCGGTCTGGCACACTGACTCCACACATTCATCTCTGACAAATCAATCTCAAGCTGCGATGATGGACTCCCAACTTAGGCATGACTTATGGGCCCGCCTCCGACCACTCATCTGGCACCCATTGGCCCATCTGTCAATCAGTCCGCTCTACTCGTCCTCTCCAGTCATTTGTCTTCTCTCTCTCTCTCTCTCTCTCTCTCTCTCTCTCTCTCTCTCTCTCTCTCTCTCCACCCCTCAGAACTAGTCTATCCTTAATTAGGATGGATGGTTTGATGAACCTGCAACACCTCTCTGCTCCCTGATTGCCGGTCAACTGGCTTTTTTTTTTTTTTTTTACTTTCGGTATTTCTCTCCTTTGTCTCGCTCCTCTCTATGACGTCTCACTCCCCTCTGGTCCCCTTCATGGACGTGAGACCGAGTCACAGGCAGCCGTCATTTCTTCAAGTCGCTGCCTACCAGGTTAAACTCATGCTCATTATCATGCTCATTCCATCTCTCCGTCTTGGCTAACTACTACTTCCCCTCCTTTCCCATCCCTTCATTTCCCCTTTCTCCCCTTCCACCCCCTCCTCCCCCTCTCCTTTCTGCGGAGGCTTGGTCCCCCCCCCCCCACTTCCTGCCCCAGGTCATCCCTAATGAGAGTCTTTAAATCTCTCCCTCCCCCCTACCCCTCACCCCCCAGAGACATTAAAGGCCCGCTCACCTCCTTAAGTGACACATCAGACAGTCGACGGGAGCACCGCCTCCATGAGTGCGCCGCCTCTGACCCGCCGGTACCGCGCGCCTCGGCGAGGACAGATTTGCGTGGGCGTTCGTCCAAATTATGCCCGTTCGGCGCCGGAGAG
Source organism: Borostomias antarcticus (assembly GCF_949987555.1). NCBI lineage: Eukaryota > Metazoa > Chordata > Actinopteri > Stomiiformes > Stomiidae > Borostomias > Borostomias antarcticus. Next base: position 6,734,252 of record NC_140253.1, read on the forward strand.
TATGGTAATCGGTTGCCGTCCGCCAAGCCGCGAGCGTCGTGGGCAGAGAAGGGCTTGAAGTGCCTTGATTGTTAAAAGAGACTGTTCCTGTTGCTCAAAAAATAATTTTGCCCACTTGTAACCAGCGCCGTCCGTCGTGTGTGATCTAAAACCGACCGGCCGGCGTGTGGATTTGACGGTGCTGTTGCACCGTGCGTTTGCTGTAGTACCGTGTGAATGAACGTGGACCGCTGTTCCAACTGAACACACTTTGTTCGGTTTGAGCTCCGATCGAAAGAACCACAGAACCACAGAAGAACAACAGGAAGCAAGGTGATGAAGGGTACGCCTCCTCTTACTCGAATTTCTCTCACTCATACAAAGTGTTCTGGCCTTAATGGGGAGTTGCTATTGAATTGCTTCATTTAGATCTACTGTTCTGTCATTGGTAACTCTCCTAAAACTCTAAAACAATGAATCATGATGTGCTAATCACTGCACCTGGAGCCTGCCTCTTTTCATTTATTGTTATTGTATGCTGTAAGTACATTGATTTACTGCTATACTTTACATGTATTGAAAGTGCTTTCTCTCTGTGTGGAGATCTGTTATTGTTATGCCTTGCAATATTGTAACTTGGATTATTTTGCGTTCCCTTGGCATTGTGTTTTCTTGGCTTTGCACCTTTAAGCACCTGCTAATTGGTAACCCTGCCCTGATAAATAGGTCCCAGGTGTGTGCCCTGCCTTCATGGCAGGCTGACAAAGGTAACTAGCTCAAATGTTTGCTTTTTTTTTCTCTAACTCTCCAGTTTTTTGAAAGCACATATTTTTTGTATGGCTTCATGGATTAATTAAAAGACTGAGAATGCTTTTTGTGTCCCTGAACCTCAGTGTGGACATTCCCTCTGTTTCATATCAGTGTGCGGTGTCTTCTATATTTTATCTCTCTCGCTCCTCATCTGTTCTTCTTCTCTCTCCTCCTCTCCTGTTTCCTTCTCTCGCCTGTCGTTGTCTTCTCGCTCCACCCATACCCCATCTGTCTGTCTCACTGTGAATATATCTCACCTCCCCTCTCTCTCTCTCTCTCTCTCTCTTCTCTCTCTTTCTCTCTCTCTCTCTCCCCAGACCTCATGTACAGTCTGTCAGTGTTAGTAAATGGATGGTCTAACAGGAGGATGTGGTCATGTGGTTCCACCATGAGAACCAGACCACCACCGGGCGACGTCTCTGGCAGCGACCCAGCAACCCAGCGGTCCAGCCTCCCTCCCCCACTCCCTGTCCGTCCCTCCCTCCGTCCGTCCGTCCCTCTGTCCATCTGCCGGAATGATAAATGTGGAGGAAGAGAAGGAATCAGTGGAGTAGAGCAGCGAGGCTCTTACAGGGGGTGAGGGGGCGGAGACAGGCTCTGCTTATATGCCATCTATCATCGCCACTGAAAAGACGTGTGTGTGTGTGTGTGTGTGTGTGTGTGTGTGTACACACCCATTTCACACAGTGGATGAAAGCTAGGAGCAGTGTGTGTGCGTGACCAAGCCTTTGGCATACTGTACCTTTGGTATACTGTAGCTGTGCACACAGAAGGGTACATGAACAGAATGTACAATGTTTGTGTGTGGGTATGTGTGTGTGTGTGTGGGGGGGGTGAACGCTATGTGTGTGAGAGGACTCTCGTTTGGCCCCCTTTAGAAAGACAAGATCCACGCCATCGTCACAGCGCTGATAATGAGCTAGATTAATAACCAGAGCATGGCAGAAAGAGTGTAAGGAGACTGCAGCAGTGCCTCTGAAATAAAATGACAGACTGCCCTTTGAGGATCACAGGGCCCTCCCTCCTCGCCTCCCCTCGCCTCCCCGGTCCTCTCCTCCTCTCCGACCCCCCGCCATCGCCTCCTCTCCTCCCCATAATAGGATTGTTATCTACACAGTGGCTCTGGTTTCTAAATCTGCAACTGCAGCTTCAACACCATAATAACTACTAGCGTGGGCCCACTATGAATATGGACGGCGAGATCGATAAGTCAATTCTAATTTCGTCGGGCCGTGGCAGAGAAAACTGCGAGGTCAGTACCGGGACCGTCTGAGCCCGGGACCGTCTGAGCCCGAGTAAGAGCTGCGTGTTTAAGAGTTTAAATCGAGTCGAATAAGAACGCCTCTTCACTCAACGCTTTAGTTTTGTCTTATTCTGACAGGCACAAAGGCGCGGTCACCCTTGGGCACAGTGCGGTGGGACTGCTCCTTTAACTCCTCTCTCTTCGACGTACTCTGACAAGAGCACCGCAGCCGAAACGATAGTCAGACGTCCCTCATGCCTCTCTGTTCAGCGACGTCCTAATGTTAGCCGCACAGAGGAGAGACAAGTTCCAAGATTAAGGGCCGAACAATCAAAGTTGTTGACTGGGAATTTCAGCCTGGGCCTGTTGCTAAAGCTGGTGTTATTATTCATGGGGGGGCAAGCCTAACCCCCTGCCAGCCTGCCAAAGGCGTCTCAGACACATCGGCTACGTTGTCCACTGGGTATAATTCACACGGTGTTCTGTTTGTGATAGAAATAGAATCCCCGGGGGCGCCACGGTAGCTCAATGGGCGGGGGCGCTTACCATGTAAAGGCTAGTCCTTTCTGCAGCGGTGTGGATTTGAATCTGGCCTACACCCTTTGCTGCGTGTCTTCCTCTCTCTCTCTCTCTCTCTCTCTCCCACCTTTCCTGTCTGTCACCTACACTGTCCTATATATTAAAGAAGACATGCCTTAAAAATATCTAAAAAATAATAATAAAAGAAATAGAATCCCCATGACTGAGAGAACATGAAGAGCTTTCCATTCCAGTGGCAGACTGTGGGCTATCTGAAAGATAAGAACCAAAAAAAACTACGCAAATATCTAAAGACGGCGGAAATTTAGCTAAAGATTGTCCCAGACCGCCGCCCGCCGCCGCCCCCCAGGAAAACGTAATCAAATGAGCAAAATGAGACAACAATATAATGACATAATTAAAATCAGCAGGCTCAAGCTTTTTAAATGCTGTTAATCATCTAAAGTGCTCTTTTATTCGCTCCTGCTCTACGGCTCTCCGCTCCCTTTCCCCACTGGTCTACGACGACCTGATATACAGTTTAATACTGGAGCCTTGGCACAATGGGACCAGTGGCTTTACGACTCTACGACCTTGTTGAGCACTGTTGGGATCATCGTAGTGTAAATCAAACATGACTGACTGGTCCGCTGAGCCTGAACTAAGTCCAGGCCAGGATTCCGAAGAGGCCAACATTATCGCACATTATTAATTTTAAAGATCAGCCATTAAGGGCTGACATATCCCAAGGATATGGCTGTCTGTGTGTGTGTGTGTGTGTGTGTGTGTGTGTGTGTGTGTGTGTGTGTGTGTGTGCGCATGTGTGCATGTGTGTGCATGCGAAACCCAGTGTTAGAGCATCCGACCAGTGACCAAAAGGTTGTTACGCTGCTGTAGGTATCTTGATAAGTGTGTACCGTTGTACCCGTTGCGGCCTTCAGCAAGGCACTCCAGTAAAGCAATTAAGCAGCCCCAGAATTAGCTCACACCTGTAAAGTTTCTCTAGATGAGAGCAGCTGCTAAATGAATAAAAGTGTTAAATTAATATTTCCTACCACATAATGCATGCTACTGAATTGGCTTTTAAAGCTGAAAGGTCGGGCTGAAAGGTCTGGTGGGACACGCCAGACAGGAATGTGAAGTCATTAAAGGCTAATTCAATATCTGAAAATGGTTTGCTTCAAGTCAACAGCAGCTAATTTTTTCCTTAGGAAAAGGAATACTCTGTCTCGCTCCACACAAAGCTCAGTCCAGACTGAGGGACATAACGGGCTGATTATGTCCTCTTTTTAAAAAGGCAAAAAAATATAATAATTTAATTTTGGGGGTGAAATGTTACATCACCTGAATATATAATGTGTTTGCCATAATATTGTGAGTTCTTCTTTAATAGTGCATTATTTTGTACTTTTGTATTCAGGTGACACAATAATACCCAGTATTACTATCTGTTATCACTCCAATACAGCTGCCAACAAGACTTGAATTTGGCCACAACGAGTGTAGAATTCAATTTATAAATGATTTGTTCCAGTGGATTTACTATTGTGTTCCACGTATGGTAAAGCAAACTGGAACTTAATTTTAAGAAAAGAACCCATTAACGTTTTCTCTATATGGCATCTATCTTAAACACACGACTGACACAGGGTTGGCTACAGTACATGGACCCAATCAGAAGAGGGACAAAGGAAGCCTTGTCGTTCCTTTGCACATTTTTACTGTACATTTTACACCTCACTGAAATGGAACAATGTCTTGCAAGAAGATACTGTAGGGCTTCTCACATTGGAGGCTGCCTACTGTAAAATAACTTACTTATAAAGGCTATCTACAAGTGAAAAGAGCAGATAGGGAAACACGGTTTATAACTTCTAACTCTTATCTTATCCATAGAACCACAAACTGTCAATCTTTTATTGTTCTAAAGCCACAGTAAAAAAGGAGTGAAAGAGATAGCGGACATTCTCTGCTGATCATTGGAGATGTGGGTTTGTGACGCAAACAGCTTGGTCTGAGAAGTGAGAAAAGGTCATGTGAAAAGAAGAATAAGGAAAAGGATCTTAGTACATCTTACTGTATCCTTTGTGCGCATCACGTCCTATGCCAAATGAGGACCTTTTGAGAATTTATTGTAAAAGTACAATATTATTTCCTGAATGAAGAATAAAATAAAAATCTATCTATTTACTCAAGGTATACATAGAACATACCGCAGATATTTTATAGGGCATTGAGATAGTGTCAACACTGAGTGACAATACTATGAAAATATCAGCAATATAGATTCTTCAGTCAATACCAGTGAGCCGTTTTCATAACCTGAAGAATAAACAATTTGGGATACAATGAATGACATTGCAAATACACACGAGCAATACAAGCTGGTCCATTTTCTTTGGAGAAGTGTCTTTGCAACCGAGACTTCTATAAAATGAATCAGAACCATAAAATGAATCAGCCAACCACAGCACTCCATTGCCTCCTGATGCATCGTGGGTCATCTTATGGCTCAAACGCACAAAATGATTTCAAAACATGAGACTTGAAAGTCTGATTTTTTTCATACTGAGCTCCATGGAAAAGTGGATTTCCCTCAGTGTCAGTGGCCGACTACGCAGAAAAGGCCTCAGATGGAATCCCTCGTAGCGAGTGAATGTCCGGTGCTCCGCCTCATCCTTCCCCTCTATTCAGCTCTAAAATACCAAAAATGTGGAAGATGGCTGTGGGGGGTGGGGGCTAAGCCGTGGCACCAGATCCGGGAGACTGTGGCGCCCGCTGCTTTGATGGATTGATGCAGCTGAGAGCGGAGACCGTGGTGGGGCCGTCGGCGCGGGGGGCGGAGCCTGTGGGCCAGGAGCAGTGAGGGTTCTTGGCTGAAGGCTTGGCGTGGACGGGAAGCGTCTCTGCCAGCTACGCAGAGCCAGTTTGGATGCAAAACACACACGGGCACATGTACACAAGCAGAGACCACACACACACACACACACACCAGGGAGATAAAAGTAACCCCTTAAAAACACAAAACCTCCCCTTGTCAGCTAGGGAGGGCAAGGTTGGCGCCTTTTAGACCAAAATATCCTCATCAGCCCTCCAGAAGAAAGACTGATCCGGTTCTGGTTGGTTTGGACCCAAGAGACCCCCCCCCCCACTCCCATCCCTCACAGATTCCAAGTCTTATCAGGTCCCTGGTTGGTGTTGAGAGGTGACCTTCAGACGTTATCTCTCCCACCCTCAAACAAACACACACACGCGTGCGCGCACGCACACACACACACACACCTCTCATCAAAAGGAACAGCTCAGATAAGAGCTGAATGGGGAGAGAGATAGAAGAGGCGAGTGAGCAGACCGATGGCTACCGTCTTCTCGTGGGCAGGGCGCCCCGCTTCACAGGGGCCGCGGCGTGGAGAGTACCCTCCGGGACCGCCATGGGAAGGTCCCCGTATGTCAACAAGGTCAACATTTACAGAAGCACATCAAAGAGACAGTGACCAGTGATCACCTTGGGTCAGAAAAGTGCAAACACAGATAAGCTCCATGTTGTGGATATCTCAAGCCTTTATTGGTGAATATTATTTGGACTGTTATACTATCCAAACATGGGTGAAAAAAGGGGGGAAACTCTTGATTTGCTAAATAATGAGTGGGGAGTGGAGAGCTTCGTTTGAAACACGTTCAGAGCTGACAAAAAACAGCTTTAGAAATGGCATGCAATTTTCCCTGATGAAAAGATCTCCCTTTGTCTAAAGCCATGAATAGTCAATGACACTCAACAGCTCGAGGATGGACAGTTTGAATCCAGCGTGAGAGGGACTGACAATTTTTAATGACAATTTTTTTCACGTGGGCACAGTCCATGAAAGAGGGGATGACTGCCACTAACATAACTGACAAAGCGAGGTGTTGTTAGTGCTAGTTGTCAGACCGGGACACCTATAGCTACCTCTGACATTTGTGGTAATGAACCCGGGGAGGACAGAACAAAGAGTCTGTTTTAGATTGAACTCTGCTGATTTTGAGTCCACTGACACCGCTCCCACAGACAACACATTCCAGCCAGTGTGGGAGGCCGGGTTAGGTTCCATAGAGACCACTGTTGGAGAGGTAATTTAAAAAATAAAAAAGAGAGAAAAAAAAGTACAAAGCATGGGAAGTTCTTTCTGTAATATCTCACAGATTGTCAGTCAATACGCTTGTTTTATTTTGCCTTTGTGGGGAGACAGAGTACTTTCTCACGGAGTTGCAATGAATGTTCTCACTCATTTACACCTATAGTGTTGTTGTGTTTGTCGCTGATTACATTCATCTAATTCAGCTCATTTAGCAACACAATGTCATAGTGACAGTCTCTCAGTGTATAATCATGCTCATCAAGTTATAACATGTACTGTACAGGCTTTGGTGCCATGGTGTCTTGAAATGTGTTCTAGTGAAACATAACTTTGTGCTGTAATAGATTACAACTAATTAACTCAACAACACAGACGATAAGGAGCATTAATGAAAAGCTCCCATTTTAGAGGAATAGCCCATACAAATAAAATGTGTGGTTCACCAAAAGGGCATTATCATTTATTTAATAGACGAGGCTTAGTTGCAGCCACTGAAGATAATCACTGAGGGATTGTATGTCTTATTAAACATAATTCCTCCATATGCTGCCATGTGCAGTTCAATAAAGGATACAGTCAGAAATGCAAGATGCTAAGAAGCACCAGCATCGAGTGTGGGTGGCAAAAAACAAACAAACCAGCACCCCATTGATCTTATAAAATCACATACATACAGTATCTGATCCAAACATCAACCTCTAAAAGAGCACTGGGATTAACTCAACGCCACCCGTTATTGTGCAGAAATGTGAATGTCTTCTGTAGCTCCTCGCTCCCTCTCCCTCTCAGTGAATGTTCCGGCCGCTCCTGCTGCGTTCTCCTCCTCAGGTCCCTCTGTGATGATGAGCGGGGATTACACCGCAGGCTCAGCGGGATCCAGGGAGGCTCATTTACACCCAAGAGGGTCATATGTTGCAGGGTTTTACTGTGTGTGTGTGTGTGTGTGTGTGTGTGTGTGTGTGTGTGTGTGTGTGTGGAGTATTGGGAGAAGGGATTGGTACTGTACTTCACCAGGGTGAATCATACCAGCCACTGATTGTTTTTATGTTGGAGACTGCTCCACAGAGAAATATTGTACAGCACGACCAGGACCAGAATTGCACCAGTTTTTGTGAGGAGAAAAAGAAGATTACATTTTGTCACATCAATCCTGCACAAATTGGCGGCTATCAGAGGCACGTTGAAAGTACTGTATGGCAGTCACCTGTATTCCATGTAAAATTCTCAATTCCATTACATTGCCACATCTTTTAATCATATTGCTATTTTTTGTGGTCAAACATTTGTAGGGCCTCAGGTGATATTCCTTATCTGGAAAAAACTCATGTTGCATCCACTGTACATAAATATGAACTACTAAGCAACGTGTTTACGATCACATTGTTGGAACATAGCAAGGTCGAAGTGTTGCGCAACATCTGAAAACAATGGACGTAGTGTGAAGTGAGCTAATAATTAAGGTAGCGGAGCTGGAACGTGGTCACAGAGGGATTCAGATGGGTTGCGTGGTTGTTTTGTGGCTTAATCATCTGAGGAAGGACTGCAGTAAACAGGTCGTGAGAGATCCGCCTCCTCCAACACCCAGGTCAGCCAATAGGAAAATGTTGCCATTATATTTATGTTTATGCAAAAATGGCGTTTACAAAAACACACACAAAAAAAAGAACGAAAAAAGGTACATCTCCGTTGATGGCGTCCTCTTTATTTCTTCTATTTCTTCTCAGAATTACCTGAAAACACGCGGCCGTCAACACGCCGTGTTGTCAACAGGGAGCAGGGCCGTCTGGGAGATATGCGAGGCCCTGTTCCCCCCCCCCCCCGCCCCCGAGACGGCTAAAGTAACAATTCCTGCCTGACGCGAGGCCTTCTAAAGCGCGAGGCCTTCTAAAGCGCGAGGCCTTCTAAAGCGCGAGGCCCGGTGCGACCGCCCCTTTCCCCCAACCCCCCCCCCCCGAGTCTGGGGGAGCTGGAGATTTGTTACATTTGCCACATGTTTTTCACTCCCCAGTAACACTTGCAACATCAAATATTAACGGGAGCAAAGTGGAGATGGAAGCTGCACTCCCGCCAATATCTCGCCCTGCCGGCCCGATAAAAGGAAATGTGTGCGAGTGAGCGCAAGCTGTTATCGGTTCATATGCCTGCCGGGCGCGGATTAGCAGACGCTAGATAAGATTATCGCCACTCTGTATTGTTTATCAACCGTGGGCGTTTGGCAAAGCGCCTCTCTGAAGCTGAGTGGTAAACATGCCACCGTCCCACATGTGCCGAACGCTCGCCTGTTGAGCGGACTCCAATTTGCCGAGCGAGAGCAGTGATGGATGGATGGAGCATAGCATTGCGCCCTTGCGGTGCCTACAGCTCTCCAGAGAGTGTGTGTGTGTGTGTGTGTGAGAGATAGACAGAGAGAGTGTGCGGGGAGGGTGCTACAGCAGAGCAGCCCCAGATGGTTTATCAGAACGTCCTGTTTGGGTCACAGAGCGTCAGGAAGGTCTCACTTCCCAGAGTGCCCCTGGCAGATCGCTATCACCAGACAACGCAGGCAGAAATGTCACCTTTCTGTCTCCGATGGGACACGGGTCTCACCTCAGCCCTCAGATTGTGGCATTTCATTTTAGCGCTAGATTAAAGGTGATATAGAATAACATTTCTATGTAGACAAATCATTTACGTAAAAAAATGAAATACATCCACATTTTTGAAGGCTGCTATATGATATGATCTACGACATGAATGCTTATTATAGTGTCGTGCACTCAAGGTGACCAGCCCGCATGGGCTTATAACACACTGTACATACATTATTGCATTGTGTTATACATCAAGGAAAAACAAAATAGCCAATAAACTACAACTCAAATATAGAGTACAAAGTATTTCCCATGCTTGGAAGCGGCTGTAGCTCAGGAGGTAGAGCGGGTCGTCTAATGATCGTAGGGTCGGTGGTTCGAATCCCGGCTTCTCCTGACGACATGTCCTTGGGCAAGACATTGAGCCCCAAATTGCTCCCAATGAGCAGGCCAGCACCTTGCATGGCAGCTGCCGCCATTGGTGTGTGAATGTGTGTGTGAATGGGTGAATGAGAGGCCTTCATTGTAAAGCGCTTTGGATAAAAGCGCTATATAAGTGCAGTTCATTTACCATTACCATTCAATTTGTTACTTGGAAAGTTCCTTTTCTGAACAGTTCAGGTTTTTCATGGTCATGTAGATAAAAATAAGTTATCGGGGATCATACTCATTCTACTAAAATGTGTATCTCTCATTTCATCATATAAGGGACAATAGAACATACATGGGTCTCATTTTCAATTTCTCAAAAAAATATCACATCAAACAAAGCCTGTAAATCCTCTAGGACACTGCTCAACCTGCCCGTTGCTCAACCTGGAGATATAGTACCTGAACGCTGTTAAGCACAAAGAGATCTTTGACTTTTGGGTAAATTTCCGTTCAATCTATGGCTCCACATTATAGTTGTTTTTTATAAGACAATATGTTCTTAATTTGGGCATATCCCATATGTCTACGGACCATTTTTCTTTATACAGTAAGAACAATTCTCGTCTATTAGCTTGGATATTACATTGTAGTCTATTATGAAAAACAAAAGATAGCTCGGTCATTGAGACTGAGATTGCATCTCATTGTCCCAAGGTTTATGTGTTTATACTGTATGTTTTTAACATGTGCAGTACAACAAATTGCCTCCTTGAGGAGATAACAGTTTTTCTAAGTCTGAGATGTCTGAGGTCTCATTCCCACCTCTCACAAGGCTTGTGAACGACGTTGGTAACATGCAGTATATCTGTGTCAGGATCAATCAGGAGTCGTAATACTATTAGCTCATGAGCCTTGTTATTTATATGAGTTATATGAGTTAAAAAAATTAAATAAAAAATATTAGTCTACATACTTTTTAAAAATCTAGAGCACCTTTATTGAAAAGCTGAATAAATGTGAAGATATGACATGACAGAGGTTATGCTGCAGCCTCAAATTCTTATATTCTATGCAGCATCTTATCAAGCAGTAGTCAAGATACAATGAGTAATATCCAATGCGCAAAACAATCAAGTCCATATTACAAGAGCTGTATTTCAGTGTAACAAAATAACCACAAAAGCATCAACAACAAAAACAACTGTGTTATCATAATCAATCACAACAACAGCAATGTTGAAAATACTTACTGTAAGGCCTACAATGTGCATATTCTCATTTAGGTTAGAATGACATGTCTTAAATAAAATAATAACTATATTATCATACTGAACACCACAGATAAGAGAGCTGTTCTGGTGAAGTTAAATTGGGGCAAGATCGTAAAGAAAGAAATCAGAAATCACTGCAAATAAAAGTTTGACATCTCAGTGCTAGCCTCACATTTTCTTATTGTTTACATGAGCTTACATCAGTGATTAGGACTTCTCCAGGGCAATCATGAAATCAGGATTACGGAAATGAATATCATACTCTAAAATCTCAGTATGTCTGAGTTTTACAGTCAACTTTGCTCCAATTTGACCTATTTTGCTCCCACAAATTCATACCCAAGGTGTCAGCATTATCACTCTGTCAGTTGACTATCTGTCTCTTGGCAGGTGTGCGAATTAAAGTGCCTTTTCCTTCATGAGGAAACTGCTCACCATTTGAGTTCTCATACTTTTCTCTCTCACTTTAATCCATTTTCTGTTTACTAGTTTCTTATTTACCATCCCACTGGTCTCATTAGCATTGTAATGATAAGACTGTATGCATGCAAAGTAGCAACAATGAAATTATTCATTTGACAGTCTTAAATATATTCATGAGATTCCCTAGAATGTCTCCTGGTGCTGTCAGAGAGGAAAACCTGTGGGGTGAAATGAAGAAAAAAAGTAGCTGAGCATTTGGCAACAATTACAGACAAATTAACTAATTCATCTTTTTTTTGTTTTCTGTTTTCTTTTTCCCTCTCATTGTACTCTTCTTGCCATGTATTTTTCTCTTTTCAAGTGTGTCCTACTAAATTTTAATATCCTAGTTTTTCCTAGTTTTTCCTAGAGTTTACTGAGCATTATAAATTGTTACCTCATGCTTGCTATTAATCCACAATGCCAAGCAGTAAAACCACAGGTAGCATAGTGAGTCCATGCATGACAGCACAAGGAAACCTCCATACTGTATGTGAACACTTCTGGGCCTCTGCTCACTGTTTGTGTATTGTGTGTGTGTGTGTGTGTGTGTGTGTGCGTGTGGCATCTGTGTGCGCGCGTGTGTGCGTGCATGTGTGTGTGCGCGCACGTGAGAGTGTGTGTCACACCTCTGGAGCCAGAGAAGTGAACGGCCCGGCACCGGACCAGAACCAGAACCAAACACTGGGAGGCTGGATGGAACAACAATGATGCCTTTCTCCCCCGCAGAACCACCATAGATGTTCTGGGTCTGTGTCCTCTTGTCTCCCTCTCTCCATCCATCCCTCTATTCCAGGGCTGGAGAACTCGCATTTCAGAGGTGTATTAGAGCCAGACTGAATGGGCTAACATAGTGGCACTCCACAACGGAACTGGGCTGAGTTTCCCAGAGGCATCGTAGCACTACGTTCATTGTAGCGCTACGATGAACGCTGTAGCTTACGATGAACGTAGCGCTACGATGCCTCTGGGAAACTCAGCCCTGGACTCTCTGGTTCTGTGCAGGGGATTTGGGCTGACCCGGTGTGACATGGTGCATGGTGATGAGTAGGCCTAATATCACACAGAGTAGTGGAAGTTCACCTGGGGACCAGCACGCTAATGTCACCCGTTCTAGTTGCTTGCATGGGGATCCAGATGGGATAAATACAGATTGTACAAAGGCATTTGATGCAATTAATTTCTCTTTGAGAGTATTTTTAGTTAATGGTTGAGCTGGATTATTATAGCGAGAACAGCACCTCTTCCATTCCCACAGAGGGGTCCGGCGGCCTGTATTTGCACTATGTAACTTTTGACCGCGAGCCGCGGAATTGCTCAATGCTCGCTGCCCGAGCGCCTCCATGCATATACAGTACGTTATTTTCATCATTTGTATGATGCCGTCTAGAAATGACGTTTGGAGGCAATGGACAAACATTGAATTCTGAAGTCTGCCAAGTGAGAGCAGGTTGTCTAGATTCACAAAAAATACAATCTAAAGTAATTTGTGTGATTAAGATATGACTGGGAACAACCGGATATCACGCAATTTCGTGCCAACGAAACTACGTGATACTGGGTTGCTGGGAACCAGGCGCAGTGAAGCAGGTTTTAATTATACAGCTCTTTACACCCAGTGCTGCTTTTTTTCCCTAGTAGCTGGGCACGTCCTACAGCAAATGGCTTGTCTGGATTATATGAATTATATGAATTCACTGTGGGCCACAGACCTCTCATGCATTCTCAATCCACCTGGGTGCCACTCAGGAAAGAATCACACACAGTTTAGCACAGCAGGAGCTGAAGAGCTTTTAATAGTAATGAATAGGCAGACTTTGCAGTATGACCTGTGGTGGAAAACTCAGTTGCTTAAGACTTCATTTTAGTGTGTCGGACACACGGCTCTCTTTGAAAGAGCATCTCCCATTCATCAATGGTTATTGATTAGTCACCCTTCCCTGTTGCGTAAGTCTGCTGGCAGTCATTTGACATTTGAGTCATTGTCAGCTTTTAGAGAGGGGAGGGGGGGAAGCTGGAAACAGCATTTTATTACAGGGAATTAAGCTTTGATAATGTCATTGTCTTCCACCCACACGGATGTTAAACACCTGCCGACATGGAGGCCGTAAAGCTTTCAGACCCGAGAGAGCGATGACGGAGGAGGCTCCGACAGGCGTCAAGGTCAAACCCAGAGGCAGGTGGCTTCACTGATAGTGGTGCACGTATGAGCTGTCTCTGATATCGAACGGTTCTCATGGCTGTGCAGCGAAAACGCCACAGTGCGATAAACAGACGAATGAATGTTCGTAGTTGCGTGTTTTATTGGACTGTGAGTGTCAAAACAGGGATCGCAAATTTTTTTTCCTTGTTTCGTGCGGGTGAATTTTACACCGATATTAAACATGAATACTATCTACTCATGCACGACCGAGAGCATCCTGGCTGGGAATATTACTGACAGCAGCACACAGGATCGCAAGGCCCTACAGAGAGTGGTGCGGTCAGCTGAATGTACCTTGGGGGGGCCACTCACCCGCCTCGAGGTACACCAGAAGACACAAGACCAAGGCCAACAGGATCCTGAAGGACCCCAGCCACCCAGGAAACAGACTGTTCTCTCTGCTTCGGTCAGGGAAGAGATACCGCACTTACATGGCGAACACGGAGAGACTCAGGAAGAGCCAAGCCATCCAGCACCTGAATGACTCTAACTAATGTATAAAATGCCACTATATCTAGTGGGTCAGAATATCTAGCATATAACATCACCATACATGTAAATGCAGAGATGACAATATATCTCACCCCGGCATTATTTATTATACTGTAGCTATAGAATAATAGCTATAATAATGAGTTGTTTATTTATATCCACATATATATAATGCACATAATCAATCCAAACCGGTATCTTATCTTATTCTTATACTGTATAGATTGGTATTTGTGTGATTTGCAATTTGTGCATTGTAGTTTATCTGTAATGGGCACATCTTGGAGCCAGCAGCAACACTGATGGAAAAAAAAAGTGATCTGATGATGAAATAAAGAATCTGATCTTATCTATCAAACATTGTTTCATCAACACTGACACCACTATCTATTTGATGAAAATGCAATGTTTACTATGAATAAACCCATATGTCTGTACCCATTATGTTCACAAAGCATCTGGTCATCACCCTCACGTATGAGGCAATTACACACTACAAATCACCCAAACACTGCATTATGTATTCTCAACAAACACATTCATCTTAATAGCATGTAAAATGTAGCCATCTTTTGGTTTGGTTCACAGTCATTTTTAAAATGGCAAACACCTTTTTTTCCTGAGAAAAACCATCAAATATGTTTTTATTTTTTGTGCTTCAGAGTCTAGATATGTATGTCTGATAGGGCTCGGTTTCGATTCGAATTTCAAGAATCGATTTGATTCCGATTCACAAGGTTCAGAATCGATTATCACGATTCAATTTGATTCGATTCAATATCGATTCGGTTAGTGTTACTAAAACCTGTTTTTTTTGCTGTAACCTTAATTACATGACTGTCAACACATCAATACTAGGGCTGGGTATCGATACTGATTTCCAAAAATGAATGAATTAATGAATCATTGAATGAATTAATGAACTATTCATTCCTTCATTTATTAATTCATTCATTAAATAAAAGATCGATTTTGGGATTCATGAATCGATTCTGAATCAGAGAATCACAGAACAAGGGGCTCTCCCTGGGTGAAAATTATAAAAGGCAGACAGAGTGATTTGCAGTATCTCAATTCAGATAAAGATCATTATACAACGGTATAGATCCGGTCCATTGTCTCTATTGGTCAGTTTGCATTCCAGCCGTGGCGATAACCACGATATCCCCACGCTAAAATGGGATGTTCGCACATCTTTTAATATCAATCCACCTCTTATTAGTAGCCGTGGCAGTGGGAACCAACATGTGTGTTCTGTCTTTTATGCCTAATTGCAAACTACAATGTCCATTAGGAATGTTCTTTTACTCTAATCACTGGTTTTAGGTATAGTGACATTTGTTCTTTGACTGGGAATTACAAGCAATGAGACACAAACACCAATTTAATTCAAGAAAATACATTTAATAAAAAAAACAAAAAAACAATAATGGAACAAGATAAAACAGTTTATTTTTTGACTGAGACTTCTAGAAGCAACATCAGCCGGTCCTCCCTCTCCTTAAACAACCCCCTTTCCTCTCTCCACTCAGCCTTCATCTCTGCCTTCTCTCTTGCCCATTCAACATCAGCCGGTCCTCCCTCTGGAGGACGGCCAACTCTTCCCTGTTTACGGGGAAGAGAAACGCCACGCTGAAAGGCTTGGAGTAAGTTAACTAACGTATGCATTGTTGTTCAGAAGCAATCCAGCGGTCTGTTTACTTTGGATATTGATTTATGTAGGACCTACATCTCAGAAGCTGGGCTGCAGGGGAAGACGGAGGCAGCCTGGATAAAGCACACGTGGGAGAACCTTGTAGCCATGTACAAGGTGATTTTGATCTACAGGCTACATGATAGCAAAGATATTGATAGGGACTCACAGTTTGTATGACACTAGAAAACAGTTATCTAACCTCATAGGACCTAAAGAGCCCCAGAACTGGGGTCAGCACAGAGGGAGGGGAGGCCACAGCCGCTTTGTAGAAGTGGTACGGGGTCTTGGACACCCATGCGGTTACATCGTAAACAGGGAGGAGTTGGCCGTCCTCCAGAGGATCATCGTCCCTGGTGTGGTCGTTGGTCCCTGTAATACATCCAGAAGTATTATGGGACAAGCCGTCTGAACACCTGTAACGTTAGTAACCTATTAATGTTAGCCGGGCTAGCTAGCTAACATAACGTCCACCACAGAGATCAATGCTAGCAGCTAGCTATCATGACGTTCTTTTTCGAAATGTCATTTCTACCCCACCTATATACACAAAACTGGATTTGTAGCTCTGTGTCGTTATAACGAAGATATCTGACAGAAAAAATAATTTTTTCATCGACAAATTAAGTCAATACCTACATTTGAAAACTCCCGCTGCAGTCCCGGTGACCTCTACGTTTGCCATTTTTTATTTTTTTTAATCAATTTTGCCTGATATATAGTACCTACTATATAGTAGGCGAAATACATTATGCACAGTTTTGATGTAGCATGCTACATCTCGCCTACTATATAGCAGGTAGTATGCATTTCGGACACGGCCCAGATGTGCTGTAGCATTGTCGTTGCCTGGCAACATTCCCTTTTTCAGCTGAAGTATCTGCAAATGATTAACAAATAGTTCCATTAAAAATACATTTTAAAGTTCGTATTGTCTTTCTTTTTGAAATATTGACAGATCAATGTGGCAACCGTTGTATAAAAGCATTATGGAACTTGAATCCGTGGGATGTCACGGATATCGCCATGGCTAGTGGGGTGTAACGGCACTCTGCTGTGTGTCGTGCCTAACCACTCCCGCTAGCCGTGGCGATATCCGTGACATCCCACGGCTTCTCGTTCCATAATGCTTTAGTGTATTCCGTGCTCACACTGGGGATCATGTGCGCTGAGTTTAATTCCTGAGGTCATTTTCTCTGAGTATGAACGCCTTGTTTACGTACGTAGGCTGTCTAGAGAAGTTGACAGAAGGTCATGACTGAAAATATTTAAAAAAATGATATGGACATCTAGGTTAAATTACCTATTCAGAAGGCTATCAACCTCCGAATGTCAAAGTAGTTTATATGTTAGGAAACATTGAAGTCGGCCATTGATTTTTTCCGGAGGTGTCATTTCAATCCATGGGGCTCAGTGGCACCTACCCACTTGGTGTTTACCTTTGCATCCTTTTTCAAATATAAATATATTCAAGACACGAGACAGAATTGATTAGCATGGTCTTTGTGAGACAGAATAGATTAACATACTGAGTTTTGCCTCAAGAGCCCTCCTGCAGGGTTGCATAGCTCTTAACGATTAATATGTATGTTGAGTATCTGACTTCAAACATGTAAATGCCATGAGGGACCAATGAGAACACATCTCTCTCAGTAAATTATGGTATACCATTAACTGCTGCCAAATTACTAATCACATAATAAGACATCTAGATATTTCAGAAGTCATGCACTCTTTGAACTTTCTTATAGAGCCATAGGCACAAGACCGTAAATTTCAATCATGAGTCAAAAGTGACATTGAAAATGAGTGATCGTGTTAATTTGCGCTCTTGGTTCTTGGGCCTTGCCAGTAAAAAGTGTCTGTTGCAGTCTGTGTCATGACATTTGGCAGAAATATCACCAAATGTCAGAGGCGGGGTCTGTCACTGACAGAAACACATTAAAGGTGTCTTAATGTGTTTGAGGACATTTGAGGGGATGAAGTGAAATTAATCTTAACAGGTTAAGACAGATGTTTTGGGAGTTTATGTTCTGTTGGGACAGAGCTACTTCCTGGATGGTGGAACGACATGACGGAGGCCAGTGACATTTCCTCCAGCTCTGGATAAGGGTTGAGAGCGTCTCCATGGTGACAGGTTAGGACTGGAGGACTCTCTCAGTGAGGCCTGAATCCCTGTGATGAATCTCGTCTTTTATTATTGTCCTTGATTAGCTCTGCGTTGTGTTTTCATTTCAATCAAAGACGGCCCCAATCTCACACAATACCACACAGTCCAGTGTCTCCTTTTCAGGTGTATTCCAAATGAATCTCTCCAACACGGGATTTGAGCCTCAGCAAAAGCGGTTTATTCCAGAAGGTTTTACATACAAAAGACGATGGCATGGCCTAATGTACAGTTGACCTCTCTGTATGCTGTCTGGACCCAAATCAAAGCATTGGTCTCGTTGCAACGTTCTTATGTGGTTTGAGTGTCCCCCCTCCCTCGTCTCTTCTCCGATAAGACTGTCTCTGGTCTCTTCTGTGGCCTTGTTTTGTCACGTTAACCTACGCCGCCTCGGCGCCCAGGCCTTTATCTCTAACCACAACAATGGTGTTTGGCCCAGAGTGTACCAGCCATGGAATGTCTTTATCTCATAATCTATGGAAGAGGGACACCGTTGCTTACCGAAAACTCAAGCCGACAGCCATACTCAGAGGTCAATCATCATAATTAGGAAATAGCTAACAGGATCATATTAAAAGGCATTTCTCTGAAAATCAACAATATTCAACACCTGTCTGGGACATCGGATGGACACCATGATAAGCATAATTAACTTATCAATAATGCTCGGCAAACACCTATTGATAGTTCAACAGTTGCATGTTGAACTACTGATAGCTCAAATCAAATCAAAATCTAATCAGATCTGTTTATTGTCACATCACTGTGACAATCATCGATAAAGCATGTGCGGTTTATAGAACGCTAAAACACAATATTCTTTTCCCACAAATATACCAAAACAACTCAGCTCTAGAAAATCAGCTGTAGAACATTTACGCAATGGTATGTGCTGTGTGCATTGTCGTATTACACGTTTGGCTGTTGGCGCAGTGTCACAACAGAAAAGGCACACAGTCTGGCACGCAATGTAAAGTAATACAGGTTGTTTGCCTCGCAACTCCCTGGCCCTCTGGCCCGTGTCTGCAGGACAGCCCTGACCCTCTGTGTGATTGCCAGCTACATTGCTAAACTGGTTTATATGAAGAAAAAAAAAACAGAAAAAGAAAACAGATTGGTCAGGGATTGCATTCCCCGTCTTCTATCCCCGAGGTAGGAACCACACCCGAGAACAGCCTCTCTCTCTTTCTTTCTCTCCCTCTTTCTCTCTTTCCATCCTTCTCAATTTTCCTCACCCTTGGGTCATTGTTTGGCGTGGGTTATTATTCAGGTCACTAGACCACATACCAGAGCATAATCAGTCGAATCCCATCTGGAGAAGCGAGGTGACTCATGATGTGGACTAGCAGGGTCTGCGTGGGCCTATTCACCTGTATAACAGCAGACGTGATAGAGGACGACTGAGGAGAGACAGCATAGAACTATAGCATGTCAAGCGTAATTCACAGCTTCACCACTTCTCTCAGGTGGCATACTGTAGATGAGGCGAATCACACTGCGATATTAGACATGTCTGATAAATGCTGGTATTGGCACGTCCTAACCCAGAAGTGTCTACCCTCTGCTGAGAATTGGCTTCTATTTCAAACTGAATATTTATAATGGTGTTTTTTATTTATTTACGGTCTGTCAAATCATTTGGAGTCTTGCTGCTCTCGTATTCACAGCTTGCTGTGAACTGCACTACTAAACCTATAAACAGCTTAAGAACTTGATTTTGCCGCCAGAATCCCAGAGAGATGCTTGCAGTATGTGGAAGGATTTTGTCAATTTCAGCCCAATGCCCTGCTGTGAGTCTCCTATACTCTCTCCTGTTCTCTCTGACGTTTTCTCAGGCATATTCTCTGGTAACTCTTTATGAAAACCCACCCAAACTCCCAAGAAAGTCCATTAAACTTTCACAGTTCAGCCTTGCTACGCCTCAGGGTTTATTTTGCCTTCCGTTTTAAGACTTTCCGAGGGCCTGCTTCTGTGATTGACTGACGCTGACAACCCGAAGGTCAGGCTACTCCTTTCCCGCAGACCACATCCTGTCCGTCTCCGAGAGGGACCACTTCCTCTGTGCGGACGGGGGATATTATGGTACGAGCGTTGCTTGGCTACCCCCGGACCACCCAGGAGCGCGGCCAGCGAGGCCTGTCTCCCCGTTGTGTTCACGCTGCCTCGTACCAGGGGCAGTGTTTAGCCGAGGCGTTATGACGGCTCTGCTCTGGAACGCGCTTGGGTCCAGGTGCATTCGCGGCGCCCGTCATGAGCGACGGAAGGCGTTCGTAGCAGCCGAGAGGCCGCAGGGATATTTAACGCCGCCGCACTGTGATGCCCCCCGAGGACACCCAACCCCCTAAAGCGCGAGGCACGACAGAGGCGATGTTTGCGCCTATCGTCCGCGTGATGAGGAGGAAAGCCACGCGCCAGACAGCGCTCCCTCGCGAGGGGAAGCCGCATGGCGCCTGCGTCCGCCCCCCATTATCCACGCCGTTGTTACGGTACGGCGGTACGGCCCGCCCTTGCGGTACGGCCTTGAAGAAAGCCTCGGAAGTGCATCGTTTACGCGTCGAGGACCGTGGGGTAGCCATGTTGTTCCTCGGCCGAGCAGAGACACAGGGTATCGACGTCTCGAGGGGGATCTCTATCCTTCTATTGACATCTGACTGGTTATGGTTATGACTGGTATACAGTATACAGGTAGGCTACTGTACACACTGACGTGGGCCACCGGGGGCACTCAGGAATGCAGGCTATTCAAGGTCGATGTTTACTGTATGTCTTTTAAAGCTTGCGCTCACTGAAGCCAAATAGTTTTCAGACAGAGGAGGGTAAACACAGACAGTGTCAAACGTTTTGCTGCTTTGCCGATGTAGGCTACTGGGTGTTGTATGTATAATCAACACAAACAACCATCTCCCTCTATCTCACACAAACACACACAGCTCAACCTCCCCCGTCGACACACACACACACACACACACACACACACACACACACACACACACACACACACACACACACACACACACACACACACAGCTCAACCTCCCCCGTCGACACACACACACACACATACACACACACACGTACGCACTGGCTGTGCAGATACAGGCACCAAAATACAGGAGCAGTGGGTTCCAGGGCTGCATGCTACATGTGGCGGAAGCCCACAGCGCTAAAACACCATCAGAAGCCACATGTACTGATCCTGCTGATTCTCTTCTGCAGGAGAACAGATGCCCTGCTGGGCTGGAGGGAAAAAGAAAAGTGTCAGACACTCCGAGAGAAACTCACTGAAACTCCCTGGTGGAGCGAGACGCTAAAATGGCCGCCGACGTGTTCATGAAACAAAACAGACCGAACACATCTCCGTCAATCCGGACTGAACAGCGCTGCCGGCGCAAGCGAGTTTTCGGTTGGCACTCAAACGTGTGACGTCTCAGGCGTTGGCTCTGACAGCTGCCCAGGCGGGGACGTGTGTGTAAGGGCTGTAACAACGAGAGACTGAGCCTTACCACCAAGTCTCAGAACAAGGCACCTCGGCGCCTCGAGTCGCGGCGCACCCCGTTTCTGCCATACTCTCAAGCGGCGCGCGCATGTTCACGACAGTTCTGACATTGTCAAGTGACACTAACTAGATTGAGATCCTGTGGAAGTTTTGAAGGCAAGGCAAGGCAAGTTTATTTATATAGCACATTTCTGCCACAGTGCAATTCAAGGTGCTTTACATGAGACATTAAAAGCATTAAAACAAAATGCAAGACATTATAGATATTTAAAACAAAAAGCGGGACCAATAGAATACAGGAATAAAAGTTACAGTGCAGTTTACAGATAAACATACCTCCTCTTAGAAAGCAGTGGCAAAAAGAAAGTATTCAGGCTTGTTTTAAAAGAACCAAGAGTTGCAGCAGACCTGCAGTTTTCTGGAAGTTTGTTCCAGATATGTGTGGCATAAAAACTGAACGCTGCTTCTCCATGTTTTGTTTTAACTCTGGCGACAGAAAGCAGACCTGTGCCAGACGACCTGAGGGGTCTGGATGGTTCATAGCGTATGAGCAGACCAGAAATATATTTTGGCCCAGACCATTCAGTGCTTTGTAAACCAACAGCAGTATTTTAAAGTCAATTCTTTGACAGACAGGAAGCCATTGTAAAGACCTTAGAACTGGAGTGATGTGATCCACTTTCTTAGTCTTAGTGAGGACTCGAGCAGCAGCGTTCTGAATCAGCTGCAGCTGTCTGATCGATTTTTTAGAGAAACCTGTAAACACACCGTTACAGTAGTCGAGTCTACTGAAGATAAATGCATAGACAAGTTTTTCCAAATCCTTCTGGGACATAAATCCTTTGATCCTTGATATATTATTCTGGTGATAGTAGGCTGACTTTGTAATTGACTTAATGTGGCTGTTGAAATTCAGGTCTGAGTCCATGACTACACCAAGATTTCTGGCTTCGTTTGTGGTTTTTAGCATTACTGATTGAAGTTGAGCACTGACTTTTAATCGTTCTTCTATGGCTCCAAAAACAATTACTTCAGTTTTATTTTTGTTTAGTTGGAGAAAGTTCTGTCACATCTAATCATTGATTTGTTGAATGCACTTACTCGACGCTTGGGATTATAGTCTCCTGGTGATATGGTGATATAAATGTGTGTCATCTGCATAGCTTGTATACTTTTTCATCCATTTCTACTGTGTGTGTGGGCTCGACGCTGTGACTTTGGAAATATAGACAGCTGGTATTCTAATTAAATGCCATTGCAGCATAATAATTAGAACATGGCCTGACAAGTTGAATTGATATTTGCTTGGAAAAATGTCTGCGCAGTAAATAAAGAATATGCACTGATAAGTGTTGTTCAACATGATTTTGGGTCTCAGCTCACCACATCATCGTGAAAGAGTTTTTTAAGGTCCCAATGTGTAAATATAGCTGGCTAAGGGTTCCTTATCGAGCCTAACTACTGTGACAATATGGGTGTAATCCAGGCTTCATTTGTAGCCCTCTCCTAGCGGAGGGGTGTGCTGCTGCTGCTGTGGCTCTGATAACACCGGACTGCTGGGAGTAAATCTTTGTGGCTGCGCCCGCCTCGCTCCCTCCGTCTCCCCTGCACACCTGCAGAGTTGCGATTAAAGCTGAATTATCTGTGGAGAGAGAGGGAGAGAGGGAGAGAAGGAGAGAGAGCGAGAGGGAGAGAAAGTCTGCTGCAGCCTCCTCAGTATCGGGTTTCATCTCTCTCTTGCTATTGCCATGTTTTCTCCCTGAGTGAAGGGTGGATGACGGTCGGGTGCGTCCCTCTGAACTCCTGGCATGTGAACACCATGCCGCTCACCGGCCCAACTTCACACTCCCCAGGGAAAGACTCTGGTAATAAACCTGGTTATAACTGTGGAAAAGCATTATAGTACGAGTATGCAGTCGGTGTATCATGTCTCAATAAGCTATTTTGAAAATATTTTCTGTTAATATAGAAAACAGAATCAGCGAGGTCGTGTGAAAATAATCTTGATTTACCGTACAGTCCAGGACCCTAGCTTGTGCACCTGGTGTGACTCATACTCTTTTAAGTCACACACATTGCTTAGAGAGGCCTCGTTCTTGCTATGTGCCCTGTGTTGGTCATTGGGGACACTGTCCTGTGGGCGGCAGTGATGTCTATTAATGGAGGTGTTAAAATGGAGCATCCTTCACCATGGCTGATATCAAAGAATGCCATTAAGATGGTCTGAAGTCAGGTTGCAGGTGCACTGACCTTGGCTGACCCCTTTTTCTTCACTCCTCTCTCTCTCTCTCTCTCTCTCTCTCTCTCTCTCTCTCCGTCCCTCTCTCAATCTCCTCTCTTCTTTCTCATCTCCTCCTCCTCCCCTCCTCGCCCCCACTCCCTCTTTCTTGCACACCTGGACTGGAGCACGTCAGGGTTTGACCCGTGTGTGTGTGTGTGTGTGTGGTGGGGGGTTATCAACAGGAGAGACTGTGTTCCCCCCCATCTGCCAGAAGGAATGGAACATCTCTAATCACTCTTTAGAACCAGGTGCTTTCAACAGAACATCTCTATATCACTCTTTAGAACCAGGTGGTTTCAGCAGAACATCTCTATATCACTCTTTAGAACCAGGTGGTTTCAACAGAACATCTCTATATCACTCTTTAGAACCAGGTGGTTTCAACAGAACATCTCTATATCACTCTTTAGAACCAGGTGTTTTCAGTAGAACATCTCTATATCACTCCTTAGAACCAGGTGGTTTCAGCAGAACATATCTATATCACTCTGTAGAACCAGGTGGTCTCAACCGAACATCTCTATATCACTCTTTAGAACGGGGTGAAGGTGGTTTCAACAGAACATCTCTATAGACTATCACTCTTTAGAACCAGGTGTTTTCAGCAGAACATCTCTATATCACTCTTTAGAACCAGGTGTTTTCAGCAGAACATCTCTATATCACTCTTTAGAACCAGGTGGTTTCAGCAGAACCTCTCTACATCACTCTTTAGAACGGGGTGAAGGTGGTTTCAACAGAACATCTCTATATCACTCTTTAGAACCAGGTGGTTTCAGCAGAACATCTCTATATCACTCTTTAGAACCAGGTGTTTTCAACAGAACATCTCTATATCACTCTTTAGAACCAGGTGGTTTCAGCAGAACATCTCTATATCACTCTTTAGAACCAGGTGGTTTCAGCAGAACATCTCTATATCACTCTTTAGAACCAGGTGGTTTCAGCAGAACATCTCTATATCACTCTTTAGAACCAGGTGTTTTCAGTAGCACCAACCAGAGAACGACCCTCTTTGCGCAGCCGTGGAGAGAGCTCAGCGGTGTGGAACATCTCCGCCCTGCAGGTCGTCCCTGGGCCCTCCGTGTAAATCCACCCATCCTTTCATGCGCCATTACAGAAACACTTGCCATCCGGCGTTTGTTTCTGCAGCACAGTAGCGTTGCATGCTAGAGCAGGTGACTTTTTCACCTCACTATGCTCCTGTTCTCTGGTGAATTCTGGAGCCCCGACCCGGCGCGTGAGAAAGGCGTGGCTCTGAATGAAATGAGGCCGGATCAACGGTTCACCCTGGTAAAACTACCCAGCGTCCCAGAGGCAGCAGAGCCGTGGCGCGGCGTATTCAGCGTTGAGGTGATCCGGCCAAAGCTGATGATGCTCCAGCCAAAGGTCACCAAAGGTTATAGGACGATGCCAGTAGACGACAGCCACTGATTGGCTGGGCTGATTGGTCCGGGTTCGTGGTGTGATCGGAGGGTAACAAGACTCCAACAAGACACACACACACACACACACGATTAGGGACGGCGGAAGAAACTAGGGACTAACAATTTGGTGGTCACAGTGTGAGTATGTGCCTGTGGAGGTGATGTGTTTGCACCAGAATTGTTCAAAACACCCATGGAACACAAAAGAACCGTACCCAGTCCCAGCCGGGGGTCTGGAGACGGTAACCTGCAGGCGTGAGCTGGTAGTCAGGAGCGAGGTGCTCTGACAGGCACACAGGAAAACAGGAAACCAACATCAGGAGGAACCACATTTCATTCAACACACGGGGGACAGCCGCGCCAAACACAAACAATAAAGAGAGGTAGGTAGTACCCGAGGAGAAGGTTTCCTTCGACGAACACAAACGCGAGGAAGGACAAATTGAAAGTGGGAACAACTGTGAAGACTGCACTGAAAGAAACAAAAGGTAATTCACATGTATTTGTTCAACAGGTGAACAAAATACAGAACATGCACTAAAGGCCTGTACACAAGATCAGAACTCTTCTTGCTCCCTTCTAAGGCCCCACTACCAAGTATTTGAAGCCTCAAACACGAGGACAAAACAGGTGCTGGCTAATAATGGGTGTGGCCTGCACACCTGTACACACTCAACATAGCAAGGCGCTTGAAACTGACAAAACTATTAACTGGAAAATTTGTAAAAAAATAAATAAATAAAAGTACTGTATGCACAAATATGGATATAATTTGATTAATAATTAACATAGGCCCAACAAATATGTATATAATTGTGTGTGGATCTATATACATATATATACAGTATATGTGGTAATGTTGAGTTTCAGTCAACACCATCCTCTCCGTCTCCAGTTCACAAACACAGTGGTGGGCTCTGCAGGAACCAGAGCCAGCCTCTTAAAAGTCCATCCTAAAAAAAGCATAATCTGGGGATATTTCCCCTGCACTTTCCCTGCCGTCATCCGATACGCCGTCATCCGATCGGCCGATAAGGTGATGGGCTGCAGCCTGTCCTCCCTCCTGGTTCCACATGCATCCAGGACCCTGGAGCGGGCCAGGAAGATTGAGGCCGACCCCTCCCACCCCGGACATAATCTCTTCGTGCCGCTCTCCTCAGGCGGGAGGCTGCGGCCCATCGGAACCGCGTCTGCACGCCACAGAGGCAGCTTCTTCCCCGTGGCCATCAGCCTCTTCCGCAAGGCTTGTGTCCCCCTCTGACCCTGCCCCCCACCCCCCGCCGGCCACGCCCCACCACGGACCCCGCAACCGCTGAGAGACACTTGCACATGAGCGCTGAATGTACTGTATAGGACGCACCACACTCACACAATCACGCTGCACACACACATACAGTACACACATACTATCCTATTTGGCACAAGCATTTCGTACTTGCTCTGTTTCCTATCTTGTCCCTCGCGTGTTTCCTATCTCTTCCCTGCACCCTGTCCAATGTTGTCTCCGTGTTATGCACCGTGACAAAGCAAATTCCTAGTTTGTTGAAAAACTGCCTGGCAATAAAACAAATTCAGATTCAGATTCTGATATTGCAAGAAAATATTATGCGCTTACCAGTTCGCTCCTCTCCACACCATTCTGTTGTTGCACACTGGCTGATTTGAACCTCTTGTCAGATAATATATTCATACATTCCTACTGGGATTATGGGTCTGTCGATAGTGTCGAAGCGATTGATCGAGTGATTTCAGATGTATTCATTTAGGGTTCAATGCATTTGACAAGTATTGCCAACTTTCTTCGAAGTTCGGTATCAGTCAGCTCATGAATTTTAATGTACTGTAGGGCTCTTTGCGTTTGGCACGGCTCTCCTCTATCTGGGAGACAGTCGTGGGGCGTTACTGTGGGCTCTCCATGAGCACGCTGTTCACTAGCTGTTCAGAGCTGGGTATCTGTTCACTAACTGTTTAGAGGTGAGTGTCTGTTCACTAACTGTTTAGAGGAAGGTATCTGTTCACTAGCTGTTTAGAGGAAGGTATCTGTTCACTAGCTGTTTAGAGGAAGGTATCTGTTCACTAGCTGTTTAGAGGAAGGTATCTGTTCACTAGCTGTTTAGAGGAAGGTATCTGTTCACTAACTGTTTAGAGGTGGGTATCTGTTCACTAGATGTTTAGAGGTGAGTATCTGTTCACTAACTGTTTAGAGGAAGGTATCTGTTCACTAGCTGTTTAGAGGTGAGTATCTGTTCACTAGCTGTTTAGAGGTGGGTATCTGTTCACTAGCTGTTTAGAGGTGAGTATCTGTTCACTAGCTGTTTAGAGGTGGGTATCTGTTCACTATCTGTTTAGAGGAAGGTATCTGTTCACTAGCTGTTTAGAGGTGGGTATCTGTTCACTAGCTGTTTAGAGGAAGGTATCTGTTCACTAGCTCTTTAGAGGTGGGTATCTGTTCACTAGCTGTTTAGAGGTGATCTGATCTTCAACATCCACAATGCAAAACAAACATGGGATAAAAGCAACATGGGGTCACTAAGCAGTGCCCTGCGGATACTCTTTCCTTGCGCCGTGTCAGCTTTCAAAGTTCCCAAGTTAACGTTACATCCCATCCTGTCACGTCACACAGAGCGAGACCCTTCCCAACGAAGACCTGACAGCCGTTCATCAGTCTTCAGCTGATGAGTAATTCTTCAATTAA
>NC_140253.1:6767046-6779546 GCF_949987555.1 Borostomias antarcticus
CACTGTCAATTAAATGTTTGTTCTGGAGCATATGAGAGTGCACGTCATTTTGTCTTGAACATGAAACATCTACAACCATTTTTCTACCTTAAAATATATAGCGAAGTCTGACTATATTTTCACTGAAGCTGTTAACATAACGTTAACTCCCGCCTAAAGATTCAGCACCATGGACAGCTCCGTTCAAACTGATTTATTTCGCCGTGGCATGACTAACAAATGCAATTCAATGTACATAGCGCATTTCTCACATGACAGTAACAAAGCGCTTTACAATATACATGTTAAACAAAAGACAAACAAATACCAGTTAACGAAGGACAAACCGTCAAAAATAAAGGATGTAAATATGAAGAAAAAACAAATTAGGAAAGCTCCAGCATGGTCTACATCATAGGCGTAATGAAATAAAGAAAATATACAAATGGTCGATAATTAGCCTACCTCCTTATTTTGGCCCTACATTTTTCCCCTTCCTATCCCTTAATTGCCTGGCCTGGACTGGCGTGGCACTCTGGCTAGCCTCCCTCAATGAGGTGTGTGGCTCAGGCCTACTCTGGCTGACTAGGCCTGCATTAGCCTCCAGAGCAGCGGCAATTCTCCCCATAACCCCCATCAACTCGGTGTGGCCGGCCTGCATTTCGGATCTCAATCCGGAGATGTTGTGGTTCAAACCCGCCAAGGCACTGACCATTTGTCGGGAGCTGTTTCCCAGTGGCCTCAGCTGGCGACGCATGGCTCGCAATTCCATGGTCAGGGCTTGCAGCTGGGAGGCATGCTGTTCTTGGGCAGATGTCTGTTTTTGTTGCTCAAAATATAGCATTTGGTCAATGACCTCATAGTTGACCGCGGGGGGTGGGTCTTCCATCAACATCATGGGATGTTGGCTGGACACCGAGGCGGATGGTTGGAGGTGGGATGGGGGGGAGTCCTCCCGAGCGACCTCAGTCTCCAAAGGGCCAGGCATTGGCTCATCTAAAAAGTCGTGGCATATTTATATCAGACAAACTACACAGACAAGTAAAATGTGGCTATGTGACATAATGGGACAAAATAAATTTGGTTGGGGGATAGCCTAATGATAATACTGAACAATGATAAGAGTAACAATGACAATTCTAATCACTAAAGTAGTGTACCTTCATGGTCCTGTGGAACACACTCGCTTGTGTCGATTCCCTCCTCCAGGCCAGTAACTTGTTCGCTCTGGAGTGTTGATTGAACAGTTTCTTCGTAGCTGTTTAGTGGCTGCTCTTGAGGAGGACCTCCACCGGTTTTTTTGGCCTGGGTGGCATTGAATGACAATTTCTCCTTTGTTCGTCTTTTTAGGTCATTCCACCTCCGTTTGCAGTCCATATTTCCACGTTTACATACACCTACGGCACTGACTGCTTGTGAAATTAAACCCCAAATCTGATTTTTGGCTGTAGCCGTCATATTTTTGGTGGAAAGCTGTGAGGCATGCTTTTGAACCTCGTCCGTGAGGACTTCAAGTTCGCGGTCTGAGAATCGTATTTTTCTCTTTCTGTCTGCCATCGTCCAATGATATGCATACGAGTTGTTTGCGCTGCATGCTCAGTATTTATCGTCATTTCCTATATCAGCAGCAAATTGCACTCAGCCGCAAACACCGAATGGGCGTGTTTGCGCTGGGATATTATTAGCGCAATGTCTTTAGTGAATAGGTTTTTACAACGGAGCACATAGCGGGCGCAACTGACGCGCAATATTATGGTGCAATTAGCGGGCGCAATTTGCTTTAGTGAATTTGCCCCATGGTCTTTAAAAAGAGGTCTTATTGATATTAGTTGGTACATGGTAGTAGCTTGTACATGTCTACATAATGTACGTTTACAGTGCTTGTTATTAGCTTGTATATGTCTATGTAGCCATTGCTTGTTATTCGCTTGCACATGTTTATATAGCCATTCCTTGTTATTAGCTTTTACATGTCTACAGTACGTCACTCCCACCCACGTTTTTTTTAATCATCTCGGCACCTTATTCCAACCAACAAGAATGGACCCAGGAGTAGAGCACTTGGCAGACTTCCCATTCCATGCTAAAATGGGGATATAGGCTGGGCCTGCCCTTTATCCAGGATAATCCGCTTGATGTGCGACACACAGTGCTGTCATCAAACTGTCACCGGTAGAGGACCAGCCTACGGCAGCCCACCCAACTCTGCTGCAGATTAGCCAATCTATCAGTTCCACCTGTGAAACAGATTAGCCTAAACCGGGCGTAACCCAATAAAGAGGATCAGCCAATCCTCTTCTGGATCTCCCAGCCCGTGTGTTCGCGCGCAAGGAACATCGGGGATGTCGGCCATTAAGGCTTATGGTAAGTAATCGGGGCTGAGCCCCTGCGCTGAGCTCCCAATCCACTTGTTTTGGAGAGTTTGCACCTGCCACTCTGCCACAGGCCTATCTGACAGGCTGAACAGGAGCTTAACAATCAGCCACATTGTCTCAGTATAAGCTAGCTGACTAAAATGGACACTGTGAAATTTTCTTTCTAAAATGTCGCTGGTAGGTAATGAAAAATTTTATCAGTATACTTTCTGTAACCTTTTTCTTTTCTTTTACACTTTTTATTCAAGCAGCCCACAGTTCTCACACTCAGAAAGGTCAAGTAAAAAGCTTGCCGACAAAGTATCCCCCGATGGGGTCGTGACCCCACCTCGAGTGTAAAAACGTGATAGGGGGCTATCCCTGACACACCCTGCCCTAGGCCGTTTTTTTTTGTTGTCATGTCTCTTTTTCTCTTTCTTGTTTTATTTTTACCATTCCCACCTCTCCTCTTGTTTCAGACATGTCTATCCTTGCCCTCATGTGTGTGTGTGTGTGTGTGTGTGTGTGTGCGTGTGTGTACGTCCACCTGTGTGATTTGGCTTCCTCGCCCTGATTGGATTCACATGTTCCTCGCTAGTCTTGTCGCTGAATCGCTCATCAGTATAGCTTCCACCCTCACTTTGCCCACACTGGGTTGGAACTTGGGTCCTCTGACTCGCCAACATGTGTGAGCGCCTCTCATGAACACCGCTTCAGTCCGCTACGCCTCCGAAAAGCGAGTGATTGGGATAGGCGGGCCTGTGTTCCCTTCTCTCTGTGTCGGTTCCTTGTATCTGTGTCGGTTTTCTCTGTTCTTGTGTTTTCAGACCTCTGCTCTGTTCCTGGAACTATAGCCTCTAGTTGTACCCCTTTTGGATTTGTTGGCCTGGATTAAAGCCTGCCGTTTTTCTGACCTCACCTGTGCCTTTCTCCTTTGGTCCTGTTAGTTGGATTTGTGGACTTGACCCTCTGTTGAACTCTTATAACAGCAAAGACTTAAAGATGTTTGTTTGAGCTTTTTTTGTATCCGTCTCAGATTTGTGCATTTGAGTCCAAACCCTTGTGGTTGTGTCAATCCCACCCTTTGAAAGAGAGTTGTTTTGAGTCATTATGAATTCACCTGATATCCGCTCATGGTGAACATGGGGATGAGCCTTCCTCGGTTTTGAATCTGGAAAATGAACTTAGTAAAGTTGTGAACAAACCTTTCTGTGGTTTTAAAGGGTGGCCTGTAATCAAAAGATTGCCATGCATAATTAAATTATTACTTTGAAGGGGCGTCTACAGAATAAAAGCAATAATCAAGAGTTCATAAATAAACATACACATGCCTAGCATACATAGTGTACACAATAAAAACAGTAGCAATAAACAAATGAAACATTGTCATTATGATAGCTAATAATCCGAAAATGGAAGGGGAGACTTAAACATAACACTATAATTGCTTATGGTAATTGCACCTGCTTTTAATTTGAGTGTAATGCAATGGCAAACGGATTTACTTCAGGGCAATCACTTCAACTGTGTGCCTGGAAGGGAAAATCTACCAAGGTCCTTTTATCGTAACATGATTTTATAGCTCGCTATTCAGAATATATGCACAGACACACACACACGCCAGCACACACACACACACGTGTGCACACACACACACACACACACACACACACACACACACGTGTGCACACACACACACACACAAACACACACACACACACACACACACACACAAAGACGCATCATGCAGGAAGACAGGAGCGTGACATTCTGTCATTGTCCCAATTTCACCACAGCCATCTTGAAAATGTCCCATACAGAGCAAAAGCAGACGCGTCGACTACAAATGCGGTCTCTTTTGCTGACATCCGACTCGCCTGCAGCGAGTTCCTCAGGACTGATCTCACATACTGTAGGATGTTGTGTCATAGAGGGGAGTGCTGAGACCGAATGCTTTGACGTGCTAACTCAGAGGGTCTCTATGGGTGAGGAGGAATGTCACAGGCAAAAAAAAAAAATTAAAAAAAAATCCATTATTGTACAACTTCAAAGAAGAGGGAGTATGGAAGGGAGTGTGGAAGATCAAATACAAACACATATATTACTGAGTTATTTCAGTGCCAATGGATTATCTCAATGGATGCAGGGGATTGGACTTGGAAACAAAGTGACTCAGCTTTCAGCTGTTTTACATTTAAAAACAGATACCCCCCCTCGCACTTACTCCCATTGCCCCATATACACACACACACACACACACACACACACAGATTCACAGCAACTACATTGCACTGAAACGACATCAATCTTGGCCGGAGGAGCAATTCGCTGACTGTGTGAAAGCAGTTTAACAGGACAGAAAAAAACTAAGAGGCTACACCCTGATTCTGAAGTCACCATTGATCTTTGTACCATTAAGAGAGAACAAAGGCTCCCGCTGAAGCCCATACATCCTCACCTATGATTAATAACTGACCTGTGGCGACTTCCCGTCCGGTTGGCGAAGAAGACTGTGTTATTAATGGTTGTGATGGGGGATGGCGGGGGGGGCGTGGTTCTCAGCCTCGGGGGGATGGGGGGGTGTGGGGAGCAGTTGACCGCTTTGCTCAGCGAAAGCCCTCTCGGGGCGAGACGGAGTGCCGGTCAGAGGCGATCGCCCTTTAACGGCGAGCGCCCGATCCCGGACCCACACCCGCGGCGCTCCGCAGACGACCGCATCGACCGTGATACCTACCGCCGTTGTGTAACTGTTCACAGAACGGGTTGGGATGGTCCCGGCCGATAAACGAAGGCCCACTGTGAACAGGGCTGGACAGCTGTGCGTGTTCACTTGACGGGGGGCAGCAAACGGGGAGAGGGAGGGAGGGAGGGAGGGATTTTGTGTCTGTGTGTATGTGTGTGTGAGCCGGTCTGTGTATGTGTGTGAGCCGGTTTTTGTGTGTATGTGTGTGAGCTGGTCTGTGTGTATGTGTGTGAGCCGGTCTGTGTGCGCGTGTGTGAGCCGGTCTGTGTGTGAGCCGGTCTGCGTGCGCGTGTGTGAGCCGGTCTTTGTGTGTATGTGTGTGAGCTGGTCTGTGTGTGTAGGTGTGTGAGCCGGTCCTTGTACGCGTGTGTGAGCCGGACTCGTCAGTGCGGGCGGGGGTGGGGGGGGGTTATTTGTTTTAGAACTTATAGCGTCGGTGTTGCAAGTTCATGTGTTGTTTCTACCACGGCTGTTCTCACGACTAAAGGAAGTTTGAGCCACCCTGTATTACCACTGGGGGGATTTCTTCACCGCGACAGCCCTAGTAGCTAGCTAGCAGCATTCCATTCACAGCGGTGTGCGTGCGCGGCCTACGGCGCCGGCGCCGGAGCCTGACTAAAGGTCCCTGAATTTCGGCTAAACGTCCATGAGCGAGTGTCCTGAGTTTTGCACAGTATGCCCACCGCCTGGCCAGCCGCCAGCGCCGTGGGGAAAAAATGGCTGATTGTGAGTGTTTTATTGACTAGTGACTGTCAGCCGGCTCCTATCTGTTCTCCCCCACCGCCTCGGAACGCCGCACTGCCCCCGGCCCCGGCTGGAACCGGCAGGACGACAAAGTGCTTCAGTTACCTCAGATCCCCGTATCTCATCACGCCATCACCCTCGCGCCCATGCTCACTTTTCTTGTGTCGCAGGGTTGTGTCACGGACGTTTGGACAGGGGCTTCCAGATATTTAAAGGTTGGTCGTGGTCACAGAAGATCCCGGTGGAATCTGTTATCTGTTCAATAAACTATTAAAAAGTGGAAAAAGTTATATAGCATGTAGACTTTCAGGGACTTGTGTGGAGCTGAGCTACTAATACTACTAGCATGCCAGCTTCCTTGTAGCACATCTTGTGTTAAACTTTTTTTGACAGATAATGATGATGGCGTTGATGATGATGATGATGATGATTACCAGACCTCTATCCTCCCATTGCTGCCATCTGTCAACAGACCAATGGGGGACCAGGAGGAGGCATGCGTGAGGCACCGATACCCATAGGCCACTTTGCCAGCTAGGGCCCGCCAAGATTAGCAGCATAGCCAGGAGTTTAATCATGCAACAAGCTGCATCGTCAGAGGCCAATACTGTGGCACATCCACCACCCACTCTGATGGCTAAGAAAAGGGTTGTTATTATTATAATTATTAGATGTGAGACATAAAGTCTAACTCTAAGCATGGTTGCCATGCCAGTCCTGCAGACTTATGTTATGTCAATTGCAAATGTTCGGATGTGAACTGTGACAGCTCACTACATGCACAGCTCACAAGAGTTCTGCAACCTCAGTGAACTACAAAACTTTATTTACACAGGTAGGTCAATTAAGAGAAAAAGGTGGAAATACAGTTGCCAACGTTACTATGCAGTTATGAAACTCTGAACACAGACGCTCTAGGACTAACTGATTTACTTTTTAGATGTTGTTCTGAGGCCTCAATGTAAAATAAGTTTCAACTATTGAGGCCACACCAGCCTTCCACAGTGGAGGAATGAAAAGCAGGTCAGCTCCTTCCTCCAGACAACTGTTGTTCTGTCTGCTCGCAAAAATCGAACTGCCATCTGTGGCTAATAGTCATAGGGTGAATGTTTCCTGTGACACTTGGACAGATTGGGCCTTGGGTGAAAAGCATTCATGTACTAAGCTTCATGACACATTTGTCAACCAACATCTCGGACGGAAAAGACAGTCAGGTTATATAAGATTGTTTGAAAACTTTGATTCACAATGGAATGTTTGTATATTTGTGAAAGGGCAACTCATTGATTCGTCTCCTCGCAATACCCGGGATTCCATTACACCAAGCCTGTGTCTCCAGAGACTCATTATGTTATAGGTTACTGTTGCAGGGGTCAACGTAAGCAGAAAAGCTGTGAATGTCAGAGCAAACCATTTATACGTAGGCTAGCAAAACTCCACAAATTTACATTCCTCAGTAGATGAAAGTGATGCAATGACAGAGATAGAGACGTGAGGAACGCCAGAAACTGCGCTCTCTTTTGGCGTTTTAATATATTCACCCCCTATAGCTACAGTATAGCAGGCAGTCAATCCGCCTCTATCTATTCGTTTAACACTCCGGGGCCGATAGGGAGGGAAGTCAAAACGTTTTCAAAGTGTGTAGAGGATACTGTATTTCCTAATTAGAAAGCGTATCACGTTACGTCTGTCAGGCGGGGAGGTGGAGGAAGCGACGATAGCATGACGAGCACATCAAGGCGCCGCTTTGAAACGCTTCATCTGCACTTGAAACCCCTGTGTGATTGTGTTCGACATGTTGGAGATCTAAACTCTGAAAAGAGAGATTATAACAGTCCTATAGAGACTGGAGCTGTGTCACAGCTTGGCTCAGCTCTGGTTCATGGTCGGAATATTGTTGCCAAGGCTCGTTTCAATTGAACACAGGTGCAGTATACAGTAATATACATGCAGTATACATTGGCACTTGTAATCTAACAAAATGGCTTAGTTTGTGATTTTGATACTATCAAACAGAGCAAAGAGGCATGAGAGTGCCTCACTGCAAGGGTTGATTTTAGTATGGCTGCTAGATTTTTTTTTAAATGAATGAGATTAAGACAATTATTATGCAACTCATTAGGGGTCTAATACTGCACCATAAAAAATGCATACATATGTGCCAGGGCTTTTTGTAGCTTTAAAAAAAAGCTTAGGTTATTGGGGGCCCAAAGGCAAACTACACATTTATTCTTAATTAACCACAGGAGGTTTTTCGTGGCCGATGCCATATGGTGTGTGCAAGTCCGGCAGTAATTTTGCAGTGGATTATCACACGCTCGTTAATGGCATGAAGGTTTTATTAAATCCTCAATCCCGACACTCGGCCTGCATTAATGAGGTCCTGGCTATTCTGGCCTAAAGATATCAAGAGAGGATGTAAGATTATAGCCCTTTAATGAGGTACTGTATGGGGCTCAACAAATGGTGTGAACGGCAATCTGTGTATGATTCACACACCTTTACACGCGCACATGCCTCTGCAGTTTGCACCTGATGAAGCGAGAGTGTGTGGTCCCTTCCTAGGACATTTTAACACTCTATATATTTCACACCTCGACAGTACCTTACACACACTAGCTGTACAGCTTATTTTGTTCTGGTGTGTGCAGCTCATTCTAATCCGCTCCAAACTAAATTAATTATCCTGTTCCAAAAAACAAACAGCGTCCTCAGGCTTTAGGCCTTGGTGATCTGCCTGTCAAAACGCACCTGCAGCCTCCCAGCAGAGTGACAGCTTCCCCCATGCTGCCTCACAGGCAGCCACACAGGCAGACAGGCCATCGCTGGATACCTCCGGGTTCAATACTTAGAGAAGACCTAATGGTATCTTCTGGACTAATCCAGACATGTGTGGTGCTCAGCCTCACAGGCCACGGCACAGGGAAGAGCTTCCAGGAGCTCCACAGGACACTGCGGGCTTATGGGTAGGAGAGCTCTTTATGGGCAAAGGTCTTTACAGTAGGGCTGCTATGCTCTGGTACGTAGCTGAGCATGGAACCTTATCGTCATCTTGGCTATTTGAGACTTTACAGTCCACTTCTCATTTCCTTGGGGATTACACAGTTTTTCTTTGTAGTAGGGGCCTAATTTGTATAAATAAACAACAGGCATTGATATTTTAGTCACTATGATGCTGTTTAATATCAAGGTTTTTGAAGCTTTTGAGTTCATCGAGAGTGTATCTCGAGGGAAATACCAGCCCAATCTAGCCCATCTGCATCCAAATGACATGGTTTGACACCATGCAATACATCAATCAATCAATCAATCAAAGCTTTATTTGTATAGCGCATTTCATACCCAGAGGCAACACAATGCGCTTTACAGAGAACAAGGGAGGTGGGCATACGACCCACTCTCTACATATTCCAGAGGGAAGCAAAAAAACAGTAATCACCCGGGGGCCAGATAAGTGAGCTGTAAAAATTCTTCCCTGACCCCTCTCAACAAGGCGATCGAGCAAGCTCCAGGAGTATGTTTGTCTACCGGCTAAGAACATTTATGAAGCAATACATTGCATTGAATTACATTTCAGAGTGAGAGAGGCTAAAAACATCATAGGGGAGAGTATATTCTACAGACATGCTACATCATCCACAGTAGACACAGGGGTATCTATCGGACTTCGTGAGGTCTGCTGGTGACAGTGGGGCATCCACTGAACCTGGTTAGAAGATAGGAGGGAGAGAGAGAAGCACTAGGGAGAGGGAAGGCAGAGGGAAGGCAGAGCAGGGTTAGTAGCACATAAAGTCATTCAGACCACACAGATATTGAAACAGGCAACCTGGGGCAGGCTCCTGGAATATATTTGTCTAATGGCTAAGAACATTTAAAGAACAATAAATAATAGTAAATTAAGTTTAAATTAAGTTTTCGGAGCAAGAAAGGCTAAGAGCAAGAAAGGCTAAGAGCATCAGGTCCAGGCCAAAGCCGGATGTGGACTGATGTGTGTCTTGTGTGTACATGTGTGTGTGTGTACTAAATACTACGATATCCACAGCTCCGCAGCTGACACTGGACCTGGTTAGAGGATAGGAGGGAGAGAGAGAGACACTAGGGGAGACAGAAAAACGGTTAGTAGCATACTGAGTCATTGAAGCAACACAACAGTCAGAACAAGCCTGTTTCAGGATAACCAGCTTCTGTACACTACTTGATATACATACATTGCATAGCAGGACAAGTATCAATGTATACAGAGGATTCACAGGTAGGTTTGAGGCTGCCTTTCTGAATCTCAGGGTCTTAGCTAGTGATTGTAGGCTAGGTCGAAAAGGTACGTCTTGAGGTCTCGCTTGAAGACCTCCGTTGTTTCAGCCCTTCTTAGGCACTCCGGTAGGGTGTTCCAGAGGTTGGGGGCATAGAAACTAAAAGCTGCCTCTCCATGTTTCTTGGTCCTGGCTTTTGGAACTGTTAAAAGTTCAGTGCCTGAGGATCTAAGTGGTCTGTTTGGCATGTACTTAACAAGCATGTCTGAAATATATTCTGGTGAGTGACTGTGGAGAGATTTATAGACTAGTAATAGTATTTTAAAGTCTATTCTAGAGTTGACTGGTAACCAGTGTAGTGATTTTAACGCTGGTGTGATGTGTGCCCTTCGTCTAGTCTTAGTGAGGACTCTTGCTGCAGCATTCTGTATTATTTGTAGCTTAGAGATTGCTTTCTTTGGTAGGCCTGATAGTAGAGCATTGCAGTACATACGGCAAAATTATTTTAGTGTGCAATACACTCACCCAAATCAGGCTCTGTGGTTGGTTGTTCATCTTGAAACACGTGATTCTATATTGACAATATATTGCCAAAAGTATTCAGTCACCCATCCAACAGATGACAGAGCAGGGTCAGCGGATGCTGAGGCGCAGAGTGCGCAGAGTGCGCCACTGGACTCTAGAGCAGTGGAGACGCGTTCTCTGGAGTGACGAATCACGCTTCTCCATCTGGCAATCTGATGAACGAGTCTGGGTTTGGCGGTTGCCAGGAGAACGGTACTTGTCTGACTGCATTGTCCCAAGTGTGAAGTTTGGTGGAGAGGAGATTATGGTGGGGTTGTTTTTCAGGAGCTGGGTTTGGCCCCTTAGTTCCAGTGAAAGGAACTCTGAATGCTTCAGCATACCAAGTGATTCTGGACAATTCCATGCTCCCAACTTTGTGGGAACAGTTTGAGGATGGCCCCTTCCTGTTCCAACATGACTGCGCACCAGTGCACAAAGCAAGCTCCATAAAGACATGGATGAGCGAGTTTGTTGTGGAAGAACTTGACTGGCCTGCACAGAGTCCTGACCTCAACCCGATCAACCTGGTCTCACATGGCAGACGGCAAAATTCAACGTTTGTCCATTGCCTCCAAACGTCATATATAGACGGCATCATACGTCGAATTCTGTTTCTAGACGGCATCATAAAAATGAGGCAAATAACGTATATGCGTGGAGGCGCTCGGGCAGCGAGCATTGAGCAAGTATTGCGATATGCGGAACGCGCCCACTAAGCGCCGTCCGAGTAGCTCCACTCCTGGTTCCAGTTTCGTAAATTTGCCTGATCCCTGTGTCCACGTTAGAACACGAGCTATAAGAACAGTAGCTAATGCTAGCTAATAATAATGACAGTAAGAATGTGAGCTAGTTAATAATAATGACAGTAAGAATGTTTGCTAGTTGCTTGTAAAACGATGTTGTTGTTTGCTAGTTTCGCCAGCTAGTTTTGTCTCTAGTTTTGCACTTGGTGTTGTCTCACCAAAGTTGTTTGTACCCCTCTTACATCACGTGTTCCAATGTGAACAACCAATCACAAAACTCTGACAACAACCTATCAAAAACATAAATCTGCCGACGTTTATAACTGTATGATGCCGTCTATATATGACGTTTGGAGGCAATGGACAAACGTCAAATTCTGCCGTCTGCCGTGTGAGACCAGGTTGACCCGATAGAACACCTTTGGGATGAATTAGAGCGGAGACTGCGAGCCAGGCCTTCTCGTCCAACATCAGTGTCTGACCTAACAAATGCGCTCCTGGAAGAATGGTCCCATAAACACACTCCTAAACCTTGTGGAAAGCCTTCCCAGAAGAGTTGAAGCTGTTATAGCTGCAAAGGGTGGGCCGACGTCATATTAAACCCTATGGATTAAGAATGGGATGTCATACTGTATGTTCATATGCGTGTAAAGGCAGATGAGCGAATACTTTTGGCAATATAGTGTATTTGCAAGTGCTTTTGGGGGTGGGTTGGGTGGTTCAACTTCAAACAACTTTGACGAGACAACACAGAGTACAAAACTAGCTAACAACAACACCGTTTTCATAGCCGTAGCATCTATCTATCTATCTATCTATCTATCTATCTATCTATCTATCTATCTATCTATCTATCTATCTATCTATCTATCTATCTATCTATCTATCTATCTATCTATCTATCT
Source organism: Borostomias antarcticus (assembly GCF_949987555.1). NCBI lineage: Eukaryota > Metazoa > Chordata > Actinopteri > Stomiiformes > Stomiidae > Borostomias > Borostomias antarcticus. Next base: position 6,779,329 of record NC_140253.1, read on the forward strand.
ATCTATCTATCTATCTATCTATCTATAGCAAACTAGCTACCTTAGGCCTTAGGCTGCATTCACATTGCATTTCAGATGAGACTGACGAGGGTGGTGTCGTCTGGGAACTTCAGGAGCTTAACAGACTGGTGGCTGGAGGTGCAGCTGTTTGTGTACAGGGAGAAGAGTAAAGGGGAAAGAATACAGCCTTGGGGGGAGCCTGTGCTGAGTCAGAGACA